>NC_060182.1:25536634-25684134 GCF_021184085.1 Oncorhynchus gorbuscha | reverse complement strand
CTGTACAGTCAAAGCTTTCCTTAAGTTTAGGTCAGTCACAGTGGTCAGGTATTCTGCCACTGTGTACTCTCTGTTTAGGGTCAGTCACAGTGGTCAGGTATTCTGCCACTGTGTACTCTCTGTTTAGGGTCAGTCACAGTGGTCAGGTATTCTGCCACTGTGTACTCTCTGTTTAGGGTCAGTCACAGTGGTCAGGTATTCTGCCACTGTGTACTCTCTGTTTAGGGTCAGTCACAGTGGTCAGGTATTCTGCCACTGTGTACTCTCTGTTTAGGGTCAGTCACAGTGGTCAGGTATTCTGCCACTGTGTACTCTCTGTTTAGGGTCAGTCACAGTGGTCAGGTATTCTGCCACTGTGTACTCTCTGTTTAGGGTCAGTCACAGTGGTCAGGTATTCTGCCACTGTGTTCTCTCTGTTTAGGGTCAGTCACAGTGGTCAGGTATTCTGCCACTGTGTACTCTCTGTTTAGGGTCAGTCACAGTGGTCAGGTATTCTGCCACTGTGTACTCTCTGTTTAGGGTCAGTCACAGTGGTCAGGTATTCTGCCACTGTGTACTCTCTGTTTAGGGTCAGTCACAGTGGTCAGGTATTCTGCCACTGTGTACTCTCTGTTTAGGGTCAGTCACAGTGGTCAGGTATTCTGCCACTGTGTACTCTCTGTTTAGGGTCAGTCACAGTGGTCAGGTATTCTGCCACTGTGTTCTCTCTGTTTAGGGTCAGTCACAGTGGTCAGGTATTCTGCCACTGTGTACTCTCTGTTTAGGGTCAGTCACAGTGGTCAGGTATTCTGCCACTGTGTTCTCTCTGTTTAGGGTCAGTCACAGTGGTCAGGTATTCTGCCACTGTGTACTCTCTGTTTAGGGTCAGTCACAGTGGTCAGGTATTCTGCCACTGTGTACTCTCTGTTTAGGGTCAGTCACAGTGGTCAGGTATTCTGCCACTGTGTACTCTCTGTTTAGGGTCAGTCACAGTGGTCAGGTATTCTGCCACTGTGTACTCTCTGTTTAGGGTCAGTCACAGTGGTCAGGTATTCTGCCACTGTGTACTCTCTGTTTAGGGTCAGTCACAGTGGTCAGGTATTCTGCCACTGTGTTCTCTCTGTTTAGGGTCAGTCACAGTGGTCAGGTATTCTGCCACTGTGTACTCTCTGTTTAGGGTCAGTCACAGTGGTCAGGTATTCTGCCACTGTGTACTCTCTGTTTAGGGACAAATAGCATTTTGATAGTTTGATCTGTTGTTTTGTTTCTCTCTCTCTCTCTCCCTCTCTCTCTCCCTCTCTCTCTCTCTCTCTCTCTCTCTCTCTCTCTCTCTCTCTCTCTCTCTCTCTCTCTCTCTCTCTCTCTCTCTCTCTCTCTCTCTCTCTCTCTCTCTCTCTCTCTCTCTCTCTCTCTCTCTCTCTCTGTCAGATGCCCAGTTTGTGAAGGTGGCCTCGATGGCGGAGACTGATAACCCAGAGGATGACAAGGTGTACGTGTTCTTCACTGAGCGGGCTCAGGAGGCAGAGGGGGCTGCTGGGAAGGTGCTGTACTCCCGAGTGGCACGTGTCTGCAAGGTAAGATCTCTACGTGCCTGTGTTGTGTCTGCTGGTATTGACGTGTGTGTGTGTGTGTGTGTGTGTGTGTGTGTGTGTGTGTGTGTGTGTGTGTGTGTGTGTGTGTGTGTGTGTGTGTGTGTGTGTGTGTGTGTGTGTGTGTGTGTGTGTGTGTGTGTGTGTGTGTGTGTGTGTGTGTGTGTGTGTGTGTGTGTGTGTGTGTGTGTGTGTGTTGCCTGTATGTGTGTTTGTTTATATTTTTTCTATCATAGTTGCTGTCTATGTCGATCGTGACATCTGTTCTAATCTGTACAGAATGACATCGGGGGTCAGAGGAGTCTGGTGAACAAGTGGAGCACCTTCCAGAAGGCACGTATAGTCTGCTCCATCCCTGGATCCGACGGGATACAGACTCACTTTGATCAACTACGTGAGTATCAACTATCATCTTTACCTCACTCTTACTTACCAGTGACCACACACATGACCATAAGATTACCGACCATAACCATGAATACAACAAGTCAAACATACAGACAATCATCCTAAAGTACAACAGACATACCATATGTCTTCAATAGTATTCAATCTCAATAAGATCGCAGTGGGGGAGGGAGTGAATGTTGTACAGACTGTACTGGTGCTGAAACAGCTATGGAAGTGAAGATTCTATGCTTGGCCAACAGACACTTGGCCCAGTGTTTGATCATGCAGCCAGCATAACTCCACTCCACCCCACCCTGGCTTGTGGTATTCCACACTGTTACCACGGTGACCAGCAGCCTTGTCCATTTACCCTGCTCTGCCTCTGTAGTACTTCAGCCCTGGTCGCCCAGGCAACTGCTCTGAAGTCTCTTAGTCTCTATTAGAGAGGATTTAAGAGTCTGGTACTGTTCTTCTGCTGTTTCATCTTCCGTTTTCATGTGTGTTATGGGGTGATTAGTGTGTGTGTGCATGTGTGTGTCTATGTTTATGTGTGCACTCTGTCATGGGTGGTTATATAGGCCATGGTGTATCTGTAAGTGATGTGATCAGTAGCTGGCCTCGCTGAGAGTGAGACAGAGAGACAGGACCGGTCTCTTATCACATCTCTCTTTGTAAAGACAACCAGACAGTAGAATAAACAACCTGAGTCCTACTTCACCCCCTTCTTCCTTCTCTCTGGGGTTAAACTGAGTCAACTACACACATTATGACACACACACGCACACACACACACACACATGCACACACACACACACGCACACACACGCACGCACGCACGCACACACACACACACACACACACACACACACACACACACACACACACACACACACACACACACACACACACACACACACACACACACACACACACACACACACACACACACACACACACACACACACACACACACACACACACACACACACACACACACACACACACACACACTATGACACACACCCCTTTCTGTCCAACCCAACACGTCTCAGCCAGGACAGTGAGTGGGAGGATGACCATAAACATCCCCACACAACAACCTGCCCCAGGACATATTGCAGCTGAAAAGATCATCAAAGATCATCAGCCCAAGAATGCCGCCGGTGTTTAGTTTACGCCATGCTCCGTCGGCCAGAAACACTACGAATCCCATGAGCGCCTGGTGTGTGTCCGGGTCCCTCATGGTGGAGGAGTGGACACAGTCTGAGTCAGGTTGTTATCTATGCCGGAACTTCAACAGGAATATTTGAGCAAAACTTGTGTCAGCTTTGACAAAAGCCACTATCCTGGCAGGTCATCTCTGTTTGTACAGGTGAAAGGGATCGTTGACAGTGTTGAGTACTCAACCATCAACATTTACTGAATACATTCGTTTCTAATCCTACAGTCAGAATAAAGTGGTTCCAACAGTAGTCTTGGATTGAAAGCTTATGAGAGACATGGTAAGCGAAAGTCTTAGAGTATCAGAGTTTAGTGGCATTTTTATGGGTTTAATTATAGCCCACTGGGCACAGACATCAAGTCAATGTCTATTCCACGTTGGTTCAACATAATTTCATTGAAACGACGTGGAAACAATGTTGATTCAACCAATGTGTGGCCAGTGGGTGAAACATGTAAACATTTAAAAGGTGTAATTGGTCAGAATCCCATCAACAGAATTCACTGCAATGTTGTTATTATGTTGTTATTCAGGACTGTCATACCATGGGTTTGGACCAGGACACAATGACTATTAGACCACATAGTTGAGGTATGAACACCTCTGTCCCGAAGCAGAGGACTAAAAGGTCTTGAGTAGTTTGTTTTGGGTTTATAGATTTGAGGGATTTAGAGGAAGTTCCTATGTGTGTGAGTGTAGCCAGAGGGTATGACAGACAGAACCCACATCCTAGTCCCTAGATAGCCCAACTCTGATGAGGGAAGAGGAGTGAGAAGGAGGAATGAAGAGGAGGGGTGAGGAGTTGAGGAGAAGCGGTCGTTTTTTGGGATAAGGCTGGGAAGGATAGGGGCTGGAGCCTGAGGGGTGCGGGCCAGACAAGGGTATCTACCCTCCAGGAGAACAGATCCCTTTGTTCAGAGGAACTGACACAGGTAGAGCCCTCTGGAAAGAAAAGTAGAGACACAGAGAGAGCGAGAGAGTGAGTGAGTGAGTGAGTGAGTGAGTGAGTGAGGAGAAAGTGAAAGACAAAGAAATGTAGAGGAAAGAGACTCCCAAAATGGGGATTTGAGAGAGATGATTATTCAGACAGAGAGAGAGAGAGGAGAGAGACAGCCAGCAGTCTCCACAGCATGGTGTACCCAAACTCCTCTGCTGTGTGTTATGCCCTGGGCTATGCGGCGGCGTGTGTGTGCAGTGGTGTGTGTGTGGGAGGTAAGATTAGATTCCCACCAGACTGATCTCATCGAGGCCACCTGAAGCAGCAGGAACGAGAGGAATGTGAGAATAGTTATACGCTTCATTGTGTACCACACCACAACTACAAGCCCACCATACATACTGTCTGTATGCTAGCGTGTGTGTTTGTCTGTTTGTGTGTTTGTGTGTGTACGTGCGTGCATTCCTGTGTACGTGTGTGCATGTGTTTGTTTGTCGCATCCAGTATGTCTGTCTGTACAACTGGTTCATGTAACTGTGTATACACAGACTGCGTGTGCCTAATATTTATTTATGTTTTTTTCACCTTTATTTAACCAGGAAGGTTAGTTGAGAACAAGTTCTCATTTATAACTGTGACCTGGCCAAGATAAAGCACAGCAGTTCGACACATACAACAACACAGAATTACACATGGAATAAACAAACATACAGTCAATAATACAGTAGAAAAAAATCCAAATCTATATACAGTGAGTGCAAATGAGGTGAGATAAGGGAGGTAAAGGCAATAAATAGGACATGGTGGCGAAGTAATTACAATTTAGCAATTAAACACTGGAGTGGTAGATGTGCAGAAGATGAATGTGCAAGTAGAGATACTGGGGTGCAAAGGAGCAAGATAAATAAATAAATACAGAATACAGTTTGTGCTAAGGATGCAATTTTCTGCTTGAAAAAGCTAGCCTTTGCTTTCCTAACTGCCTGTGTATATTTGTTCCTAACTTCCCTGAAAAGTCCATATCAATGTCTTGTTTGTGTACATGTTCATGTGTCATATATTTGGTCAGTGGTTGATCTGTGTCATGGGGTTGGGAGGGATGGAGAACAGTGTGGGGCCATAGGAGACAGAGAGGCAGAGAGGCCTAGCTGCAGGGCAGGAGAGGCCTAGCTGCAGGGCAGGAGAGGCCTGCTGTAGGGCAGGAGAGGCCTAGCTGCAGGGCAGGAGAGGCCTAGCTGCAGGGCAGGAGAGGCCTAGCTGCAGGGCAGGAGAGGCCTGCTGTAGGGCAGGAGAGGCCTAGCTGCAGGGCAGGAGAGGCCTAGCTGCAGGGCAGGAGAGGCCTAGCTGCAGGGCAGGAGAGGCCTGCTGTAGGGCAGGAGAGGCCTAGCTGCAGGGCAGGAGAGGCCTAGCTGCAGGGCAGGAGAGGCCTAGCTGCAGGGCAGGAGAGGCCTAGCTGCAGGGCAGGAGAGGCCTAGCTGCAGGGCAGGAGAGGCCTAGCTGCAGGGCAGGAGAGGCCTAGCTGCAGGGCAGGAGAGGCCTAGTTGCAGGGCAGGAGAGGCCTAGCTGCAGGGCAGGAGAGGCCTAGCTGCAGGGCAGGAGAGGCCTGCTGTAGGAGGATTGGTCATGGAGGATCGGCTCGTCTTCAGCTCTCACACTGAAATATACTATGTATGTAACACTAATACTAATATACTATGTATGTAATATGCATATTACTGACTGGGATTCGTTAGGTTGGCCCACTCAGCCGTACCACCATACCAAACAGCATTAGTCACATTTGGAGTAGGAACACATTTGTATACACACACACACACACACGCACGCACGCACGCACGCACGCACGCACGCACGCACGCACGCACGCACGCACGCACACACACACACACACACACACACACACACACACACACACACACACACACACACACACACACACACACACTTGTACACTTGCTCACTCGCATGCTCACACATACATACGCACACATTTCGTATGCGATGATGACTTCCACTACTGCTTGTGTGTTTGCTGACAACTGTATAATCCGATGCAGGATGCACATTATCTGCCGTTGAGGCCAGTCTCCTTGCCAGACTATGTTCAGTACTTTTTTCCGCTGCCAACTGCACTCTTTGATGGCAGAAGCCTGGCCAGGTGGAACGGTCCACATCAACATTCTGGAGGGAGGCAGGATTTATCCCACACTTCTTTAGTGATGTCTTCAGTTGGTTCTTCAGCTGCCTTTTCTACCCAGCTGAAGAGCAATGGCCCAATTGTAGCTGTCCGTGCAGCATCTTTTGTGGCAGGCAATCCTCTGGCATCCGGATAGCATGGCTGAGCCATCTAAGCTAGTGGTGTGTGATGGACTCGTCAGTGCTCCTGCAGTTGGTTTTCTGTAGGATCTCTGAGTGTGGAACACGATTCTGGTCACTTTCAAAATGCACACCCCACCTCTGGATTATTTTAGTTTCTGAGTCTAAACCCATCTTCACTTCTGAGGGTACGGAGAAAGCAACTTCTTGGGCCGTGTGTGTTCTTCAGGGCATCATAAAAGTGTCATATCTGTATTTCTTGTGCTTTGGAGATCCACCAGTCATTTTGTAGATGTCGTAGAGCACTCTGTGCCTCCCTCCACTGAACATGCCATTGCTTTTGAGGGCTTCAGAAGTGGGGTTGTTGAGTGTGGCTTTATGCACCTTGGCTATGCTGTGGAGGGTGGATATGTACCATGTATATGCTGTGGAGGGTGGATATGCACCTTGTATATGCTGTGGAGGGTGGATATGTACCATGTCTATGCTGTGGAGGGTGGATATGTACCATGTCTATTCTGTGGAGGGTGGATATGCACCTTGGCTATGCTGTGGAGGGTGGATATGTAGCTTGTCTATGCTGTGGAGGGTGGATATGTACCTTGTCTATGCTGTGGAGGGTGGATATGTACCTTGTACCCTGTCATGTCACATATTTAATAATGCAAATCAGCCCTATAATCAGTTTGACCCAAGTTTCTCACCTAATGCAACATGTATCCCTTCTCTTCTCCTTCCAGAGGACATCTTTATCCTCCATGATGGGAAGGACAAGAAGAACCCTCTGATCTACGGACTCTTTACCACATCCAGGTGATTCAGCCTGTTTGTATGTGTGTGTGTGTGTGCGTGTGTGCGTGTGTGTGTGTGTGAGAGAGAGAGAGAGAGAGAGAGAGAGAGAGAGAGAGAGAGAGAGAGAGAGAGAGAGAGAGAGAGAGAGAGAGAGAGAGAGAGAGAGAGAGAAGAGAAAGAGAGAGAGAGAGAGAGAGAGAGAGAGAGAGAGAGAGAGAGAGAGAGAGAGAGAGAGAGAGAGAGATACTGATATGCGTCAACAGTAACCTTGAGAAAATCCTCTGCATTATTATTAACAGCAGACTCGTACATTTCCTCAATGAAAACAAGGTACTGAGCAAATGTCAAATTGGCTCTTTACCAAATTACCGTACGACAGAACATGTATTCACCCTGCACACCCTAATTGACAACCTCTTTTCATGCTTTGTTGATTTCAAAAAAGCCTTCGACTCAATTTGGCATGAGGGTCTGCTATACAAATTGATGGAAAGTGGTGTTGGGGGTAAAACATAAGACATTATAAAATCCATGTATACAAACAACAAGTGTGCGGTTAAAATTGGCAAAAAACACACACATTTCCTCACACAGCGCCGTGGGGTGAGACAGGGATGTAGCTTAAGCCTCACCCTCTTCATCATATATATCAACAAAATCCATTTTTTTGTCTGTTAAAATAACATCAAATTGATCATAAATACAGTGTAGACATTGTTAATGTTGTAAATGACTATCGTAGTTGGAAACGGCAGATTTTTAAAATGGAATATCTACATAGGTGTGCAGAGGCCCATTATCAGCAACCATCACTCCTGTGTTCCAATGGCACATTGTGTTAGCTAATCCAAGTTTATCATTTGAAAAGGCTAATTGCTCATTAGAAAATCATTTTGCAATTATGTCAGCACAGCTGAAAAGTGTTGTTGATTAAAGAAGCAATAAAACTGACCTTCTTTAGACTAGTCTAGTATCTGGAGCATCAGCATTTGTGGATTCGATTACAGGCTCAAAATGACTAGAAACAAAGAACTTTCTTCTGAAACTCGTCAGTCTATTCTTGTTCTGAGAAATGAAGGCTATTCCATGCGAGAAATTGCCAAGAAACTGAAGATCTTGTACAACGCTGTGTACTACTCCCTTCACAGAACACTGCAAACTGGCTATAACCAGAATAGAAAGAGAAGTGGGAGGCCCCGGTGCACAACTGAGCAAGAGGACAAGGCCAGCATCCTGGAGTCACCTCCTCACTGTTGAGGTTGAGACTGGTGTTCTGCGGGTACTATTTAATGAAGCTGCCAGTTGTGGACTGGTGAGGCGTCTGTTTCTCATACTAGACACTCTAATGTACTTGTCCTCTTGCTCAGTTGTGAACCGGGGCCTCCCACTCCTCTTTCTATTCTGGTTAGGGCCAGTTTGCGCTGTTCTGTGAAGGGAGTAGTACACAGCGTTGTACGAGATCTTCAGTTTCCTGGCAATTTTTCTTTTAAAATTATAAACTTGGATTAGCTAACACAAAGTGCCATTGGAACACAGGAGTGATGGTTGCTGATAATGGGCCTCTGTACGCCTATGTAGATATTCCATAAATAATCTGCCTTTTCCAGCTACAGTAGTCATTTACAACATTAACAATGTCTACACTGTATTTATGATCAATTTGATGTTATTTTTAACGGACATAAAAATGATTTTCTTTCTAAAACATGTGACAGTTGATTGAAAGGTAATAATGACTGACACACTATCCCCTCTCTTCCCCACAGTGACGTTCTGAATGGTTCAGCGGTGTGTGTGTACCGCATGCAGGACGTGGTAAGGGCCTTCAAGGGAAACTTCTACCACAAGGAGGGACCGCAGTACAAGTGGGCTGAGTTCACAGGAAAGGTCCCCTATCCAAGACCTGGCACAGTAAGTTCTCTACTAATGAGCTGCCATTCCCTGTCCATCGTTACTCACCATATTCTGATTCGTGGCAAGAAAAAGTACAGTTGAAGTCAGACGTTTATATATACCTTAGCCAAATACATTTAAACTCAGTTGTTAAACTCAGTAATCCAAGTAAAAATTTCCCATCTTAGGTCAGTTCTTTTTTATTTTAAGAATGTGAAATGTCAGAATAATAGTAGAGAGAATGATTTATTTCAGCTTTTATTTCTTTCATCACATTCCCAGTGGGTCAGAAGTTTGCATACACTCAATTAGTATTTGGTAGCATTGCCTTTAAATTGTTTAACTTGGGTCAAATGTTTCGAATAGCCTTCCACAAGCTTCCCACAATAAGTTGGGTGAATTTTGGCCCATTCCTCCTGACAGAGCTGGTGTAACTGAGTCAGGTTTGTAGGCCTTGCCTGCACACACTTCTTCAGTTCTGACCACAAATTTTCTATGGGATTGAGGTCAGGGCTTTGTGATGGCCACTCCAATACCTTGACTTTGTTGTCCTTAAGCCATTTTGCCACAACTTTGGAAGTATGCTTGGGGTCATTGTCCATTTGGAAGACCCATTTGCGACCAAGCTTTAACTTCCTGACTGATGTCTTGAGATGTTGCTTCAATATATCCACATAATTTTCTTTCCTCATGATCCCCATCTATTTTGTGAAGTGCACTAGTCCCTCCTGCAGCAAAGCACCCCCATAACATGATGCTGCCACCCCGGTGCTTCATGGTTGGGATGGTGTTCTTCAGCTTGCAAGCCTCCCCCCTTTTCCCTCCAAACATAACAATGGTCGTTATGGCCAAACATTTCTATTTTTGTTTCATCAGACCAGAGGACATTTCTCCAAAAAGCACAATCTTTGTCCCCATGTGCAGTTGCAAACCGTAGTCTGGCTTTTCATGGCGGTTTTGGAGCCATGGCTTCTTCCTTGCTGAGCGGCCTTTCAGGTTATGTCGATATAGGACTCGTTTTACTGTGGATATAGATACTTTTGTACTGGTTTCCTCCAGCATATTCACAAGGCCCTTTGCTGTTGTTCTGGGATTGATTTGCACTTTTTGCACCAAAGTACATTCCTCTCTAGGAGACAGAACGTGTATCCTTCCTGAGCAGTATGACAGCTACATGGTCCAATAGTACTTGCGTACTAATGTTTGTACAGATGAACGTGGTTCCTTCAGGTGTTTGGAAAATGTTACCAAGGATGAACCAGACTTGTGGAGTTCTACAGTTTGTTTTCTGAGGTCTTGGCTGATTTCTTTTGATTTTCCCATGATGTCAAGCAAAGAGGAACTGAGTTTGAAGGTAGGCCTTGAAATATATCTACAGGCACACCGCCAATTGACTCAAATGATGTCAATTAGCCTATCAGAAGCTTCTAAAGCCATGACATCATTTTCTGGAATTTTACAAGCTGTTTAAAGGCACAAACAACTTTGTGTATGTAAACTTCTGACCCACTGGAATTGTGATAGTGAATTATAAGTGAAATAATCTGTATGTAAACAATTGTTGGAAAAACTACTTGTGTCATGCACAAAGTAGATGTCCTAACCGACTTGCCAAAACTATAGTTTGTTAACAAGAAATGTGTGGAGTGGTTGAAAAATGTTTTTTTAATGACTCCAACCTAACTGTATGTAAACTTTCGACTTCAACTGTACGTGAACCCTTTGGATTTACCTGGATTTCTGCATAAATTGGTCATCAATTTTGATCTGATCTTCATCTTAGTCACAACAATAGACAAACATACTGTGCTTATACACACAAATTATTGTATTTTTCTTGTCTATATTGAATAATTTAAACATTCAGTGTAGGCTGGAAAAAGTATGTGAACCCCTAGGCTAATGACTTCTCCGAAAGCTAATTGGAGTCAGGAGTCAGCTAACCCGGAGTCCAATCAATGAGACGAGATTGGAGATGTTGGTTAGAGCTGCCTTGCCATATAAAAAACACTCACAAAATTTGAGTTTGCTATTCACAAGAAGCATTGCCTAATGTGAACCATGCCTCAAACAAAAGAGAGCTCAGAAGACCCAAGATTAAGAACTGTTGCCTTGCATAAAGCTGGAAAGGGTTACAAAAGTATCTCTAAAAAACTTGATGTTCATCAGTCCCCAATAAGCAAAATTGTCTATAAATTGAGAAAGTTCAGCACTGTTGCTACTTTCCCTAAGAGTGGCCATCCTAAAAAAGATGACTGCAAGAGCACAATGCAGAATGCACAATGAGGTTAGGAAGAATGCTAGCGTGTCAGCTTAAAAGATCTACAGAAATCTCCTGAACACGCTAACATCTCTGTTGACGAGTCTACGATTCGTAAAACAGTCAACAAGAATGTTGTTCATGGGAGGACACCACGAAAGAAGCCACTGCTGTCCAAAAATAATCCATTGCTGCAAGTCTGAAGTTTGGATGTTCCACTGCATTACTGGCAAAATATTCTGTGGACAGATGAAACTACAGTTGAGTTGTTGGAAGGAACACACAACCCCATGTGTGGAGGAAAAAAAGGCACAGCACACCAACATCAACAACTGTAAAGTATGGTGGAGGAGCATCATGGTTTGGGGCTGCTTTGCTGCCTCATTGCCTTGACAGCTTGCTATCATCGACGGATAAATTAATTCTCAAGTTTATCAAGACATTTTTCAGGAGAATATTAGGCTCTCTGTCCACCAATTGAAGCTCAACAGAAATTGGGTGATGCAACAGGACAATGATCCAAAACACAGAAGTAAATCAACAACAGATTGGCTTCAACAGAAGAAAATATGCCTTCTGGAGTGGCCCAGTCAGAGTCCTGACCTCAAACCGATTGAGATGCTGTGGCATGACCTCAAGAGAGCGGTTCACACCAGACATTCCAAGAATATTACTGAACTGACACAGTTTTGTGAAGAGAAATGGTCCAAAATTCCTCCTGAACATTGTGCAGGTCTGATCTGCAACTACAGAAAATGTTTGGTTGAGGTTATTGCTGCTAAAGGAGGGTCAACCAGTTATTGAATCCAAGGTTTCACTTTTTCCACCCTGCACTATAAATGTTTACACGGTGTGTTCAATAAAGACATGAAAGCATGTTATTGTTTTTGTGTTAGTTTAAGCAGACTGTTTGTCTATTTGTTTTAACCTAGATGAAGATCAGATCAAATTTTATGACCAATTTATTCAGAAATCCAGGTATTTCCAAAGGGTTCACATACTTTTTCTTGCCACTGTATACTGAATGTAGCTGGGAACGAGGCTCTCTACCAGTCGAAATTAAGGAATACAAGCACTATCTTTGACCCAACTCAAGCTCAACAAATATTCTAGTCCAAAGGCACAACTTTTTACAACTCTTCTCAACCTTAATTTGATCCCAACTTTAACCATGTTTTGCCCAACTCTTTCCATTTCATTGAATGCTTGATGCCAATGCAGCTCTCCCTATCTCTCTCCCTCTCCCTTCAGTGTCCCAGCAGTACATACGGTAGCTACAGCTCCACCCGGGAGTACCCTGATGACGTCATCTTCTTCAGCCGTACCCACCCTCTGCTGCAGGAAGCAGTGCTGCCGCAGGGAGGGTGCCCTCTGTTGGTCAGGGTGGGAGTGCACTACAAGTTCAGCCGACTGCTCGTGGACCGAGTAGAGGCAGTGGACGGACAGTATGACGTCCTGTTCATTGGCACAGGTGTGGGGATAGGTTTTGTGTATGTGTGCGTGCACGTGAGTGTGTGTTTGAGTACAGTACAAGCAGGAGTGTCCTCTGTGTTGCAGACTCAGGCCAGGTGCTGAAGTCTATCCCCCTCCCTAAAGAACACGGTGGCACCCAGGAGGTCACCCTGGAGCAGCTGCAGGTCTTCCAGGTACAAGTTTGTTGTATCCTTACTTTGACAAATCTGTAGTTTTAGATCATTTTTTGACATATCTGTAGTTTCTTCTGTTGTCTGGTTTACCCTAACACCTTTTCCCCTCTCCCACCACAGCACAAGTCACCTGTGACTACCATGACACTGTCCAAGAAAAAGGTAAGAATGATGCACATATACCCTCCCCCCCAAACACACACAAAGCTCCCCATCTTATATCTCCAAGAAGTGCTTAAGCACTGGTTGCTATGGTAACCACAGAGCGATGAGGAATCCCACTGGCTACAGACGTCAATCCAACGTCTATTCTATGTTAGTTCAAAGTAATTTAATTGAAATGACATGGAAACAACCAGTTTTTGCCTAGTGGGCTGGTGCACATTGAGATGGTGAATCTACATAAACACACGTAAACATGCTCTGTAGCAGTCAGTCTCAGTCGTGTGTGAATTTGGAAAGTGTGAATCATCGAAAGCATAATTCCTGAAATAACTGACGGTTGTGGCATTTGCTCTCTCAGCCATTTTATAATGATGTGTTTTTCTTCTGTTTTCTTTTTGCTTTTTGTGTGTGTGTGTGTGTGTGTGTGTGTGTGTGTGTGTGTGTGTGTGTGTGTGTGTGTGTGTGTGTGTGTGTGTGTGTGTGTGTGTGTGTGTGTGTGTGTGTGTGTGTGTGTGTGTGTGTGTGTGTGTGTGTGTGTGTGACTACAGCAGTGGCTGTTTGTGGGTTCTGCGGAGGGTGTGGCCCAGTTGGCTCTGTTCCAGTGTGAGCTGTACGGCCAGGCCTGCACTGAATGCTGTCTGGCCAGAGATCCCTACTGCACCTGGGACGGACACGCCTGCAGCCCCTTCATGCCCATTGCACGCAGGTGGACACGCTTAGCTCACACGCAACCCAGACCCAACACTTACTGTATATCTAGCTAGCACTTCACACAGTTACAGTATAGAACTACAGTATAAACTAAACACGAAGAAACATACTGTTAAAATAGAGAGGAAAATAAAGTTGTAAGTTTAAGTCTATGACATGCCTGCTCACTCTCATATACCCAGTACCCACTCATCCAATACATGTCTATGTAGCTATAGGCCTGCCCTACTCATAAATGCTCACATTTAGTGCATACTCTTATCTACCATTATGTATTTTTTCTCTCTCACCGAAGGAGGAACGCTCGCCAGGTTGGTGATGAGGAGGACCCTTTGACACAGTGTGTCAGACAGGGAGGTGAGCAGAGACTGTCAGAAGCCGCAACCCCACAGACATACAGTACCAGTCAAAAAGTTTGGACACACCTACTCATTCAAGGGTTTTTCTTTGTTTGCACTATTTCCTAATAATAGGGAAGTCATCAAAACTATGAAATAACACACATGGAATCATGTAGTAACCAAAAAAGTGTTAAATAAATCCAAATATATTTAATATTTGAGATTCTTCAAAGTAGCCACCCTTTGCCTTTATGACAGGCATTCTCTCAACCAGCTTCAAGAGGAATCCTTTATCAACTGTCTTGAAGGAGTTCCTATATATGCTGAGCACAGCCGTCCAACTCATCCCGAATCATCTCAATTGGTTTGAGGTTGGGTGATTGTGAAGGCCAGGACATCTGATGCAGCACTCCATCACTCTCCTTCTTGGTCAAATTGCCCTTACAAAGCCTGTGAAGTGTGTTTTGGGTCATTGTCCTTTTGAAAAACGAATGATAGTCCCACTAAGTGCAAACTAGATGGGATGGTGTATCATTGCAGAATGCTGTGGTAGCCATACTGGTTAAGTGTGCCTTGAATTCTAAACAAATCACTGACAGTGTCACCAGCAAAGCACCCCCACACTATCACACCTCTTCCATGCTTCACGGTGGGAACCACACATGCGGGGATCATCCATTCACCTACACTCTACTCTGCATCTCACAAAGACACGGCGGTTGGAACCAAAAATCTCAAATTTGGAGTCATCAGACTAAAGGACAGATTTCCACCGGTCTCATGTCCATTGCTCATGTTTCTTGGCTCAAGCAAGTCTCTTCTTATTATTAAGAAGTAACTCTGGGTCTTCCTTTCCTGTGGAGGTCCTCATGAAAGCCAGTTTCATCATAGCACTTGATGGTTTTTGCAACTGCACTTGAAGAAACTTTCAAAGTTCTTGAAATTTTACGCATTGACTGACCTTCATGTCTTAAAGGAATGATGGACTGTTGTTTCTCTTTGCTTATTTGAGCTGTTCTTGCCATAGTATGGACTTGGTCTTTTACCAAACAGGGTTATCTTCTGTATACCACCCCTACCTTGTCACAACTTTACTGATAGGCTGTAACGCATTAAGAAGGAAAGAAATTCCACAAATGAACTTTTAACAAGGCACACCTGTTCATTTAAATGCATTCCAGGTGACTACCTCATGAAGCTGGTTGAGAGAATGCCAAGAGTGTGCAAAGCAGTCATCAAAGCAAAGGGTGGCTACTTTTATGAATCTCAAATATTAAATTTACTTTGATTTGTTTAACACTTTTTCGGTTACTACATGATTCCATGTGTGTTATTTCATAGTTTTGATGTCTTCACTATTATTCCACAATGTAGAAAATACTAAAAATAAAGAAATCCCTTGAATGAGTAGGTGTTCAAACTTTTGACTGGTAATGCATACTAGCTTGGGTTTCTATATAGAGCAGACCTTGTGACAATTTTATCTGTCTCTGTTCAGCTGGTCTGCAGGTGAAAGCAGAGCAGAAGATGATGATGGTTGCTGAGGGTAACAGCACCTATCTGGAGTGCATGCCCAAATCCAGACATGCAGCCGTCACCTGGTACATACAGGCAGGAGAGAACAGCCCTGAGCTGCATCAGGTACATGCTGACACACAGGCAGTTACACACACACACACACACACACACACACACACACACACACACACACACACACACACACACACACACACACACACACACACACACACACACACACACACACACACACACACACACACACACACACACACACACACACACACACACACACACGCTGGCCTACACACTCACACTTCTCTCTGTGTTGCAGTTGCAGTCAGGAGAGCAGCTGGTGGTGATAGAGAGAGGTGTTCTGATCCGTCAGGCCGAGATGGGCCACTCTGGCGTGTACCACTGTCAACTGGAGGAGCATGGCTTCCGTTGGACTGCCGTCACCATCCGTCTGAGTGTGTGGAGCCCCTCCCGTGCCCTCTCCTGGTCCCCTAACAACCCTAACCCAAGCCCAGATGCCTTCCAGCCTTGGTACCAGGACGTCATGGCCCTCATCCATCCCAGCAGCCTGGAGAAGCACTGTCAGAGGCTGGGCTTCCGACAACGCCGGAACCGCAACCGCGACCAGGATCAGACCAAGGACACCAACCGCAAGACAGGGGACGGCCCCAGGGGCGAGAGGCACAAACATGGAGGCCGAGGTGGAGGTGGAGGAGGAGGCGGGAGGAAGAGCAGGAGCAAACCCCAGCAGAGGTCTCCACGAAGTGCTTAGATGCTCTACTGTCTAGAACATGCTTTCTTCTGACTTACACCCTCAAACACTGTCTCACTTTCTCAAAGACACACACACACACACTTACAAAAACACATATTCATGTAGATTGGGGACATAGGAGGTTCAGTGTGGGCTGGACTCAGAAATGTGAATGTGGTTGCGTAGCGTGTTGTATGAAGGATGCACAGCATGTCCAAGAGAATGGTGAGGAATATATTAAGGCATGAAGAGGACCTGGAAGAATGTGGTGTCTCATAAGACCCACTATGTGAACTTGTCTGAGGAACTGACTGGGTCTAATGTACAGAGGAGGTGAAGCTAGCTGGGATCTGTCCCAACGAAAGACAGAGAGGGAGTCAAAAGGACTCAAGCACGTGAGAGAGACTTATGTGTCTCTGAGGCACAACATTTGTGATTTGTCTTTGATGTTTAATGTAAAAAAAATATTATTTAACTATGTGTCGTATTTATTTATGTTTTGAATAAAAAGGTTTGTTTCAGTAGTTGTATTAAGGTCAGTTTTATTTAGTAAATGCTCTGTGGTGTTCATCAGGCTTTCAACTCAAGCTTGACTCCACATAACTGGCATCATTGATGCTGGGTGTGTTTGACATTAGTGCATCAGAGGAATTAAAAGGGGGAAATCTGAGTCAAACTTGCAAGACTGCCAAAATTAAATGCAGCAAAGCTAAAGCACTTCTAATGCTGTAGGAAAATAAACTTTAGTTTTATGTTCTGGAGCAGCTGCATAAAAGCAGAGAGAGACAGAGACATTTTTAATGTTGTCAGACTTCTTTACTGAGCAATGTCCTCGCGGCGCGCGCATGTGTGTGTGTGTGTGTGTGTGTGTGTGTGTGTGTGTGTGTGTGTGTGTGTGTGTGTGTGTGTGTGTGTGTGTGTGTGTGTGTGTGTGTGTGTGTGTGTGTGTGTGTGTGTGTGTGTGTGTGTGTGTGTGTGTGTGTGTGTGTGTGTGTGTGTGTACTTTATTCACTACCTTAAAGTATGATGGAAAGTATTTTATAATGAAACAGGTAATGTTGATGCTTTCCTCAAAGACCTTGTTCAGATCCTTCCCTGATTCATTATGCGCTCATGTATTTCATTGTGTAGCGTATATTTGTATCTCTGTGCCAATATTTATTTCATGTGATTTTCCAAATTGACTTTAAAATTAAATCAAATGTTTTCAATTGATCTCTCCCAAGTTAAGGAGACACCCAATGTAAATATTAAATTCTGCCAGTATGTTTTCATACGTTTCCTTTTTGTGCTATAGGAAGCCTGTCAATCAACAAAGGGAGACATACACGCACACATGCAGTGCATTCGGAAAGTATTCAAACCCCTTGACTTTTTCCATATTTTGTTATGATACAGCCTTACTCAAAAATGGATAAACAACTTTTTACAGATCAAAAATCTACACACAATACCCCATAATGACAAAGCAAAAACTGGTTTTTAGATTTGTTTCTAATTTATTACAAATAAAAAACAGAAATACCTTATTTACATAAGACCCGTTGCTATGAGACTCGAAATTGAGCTTAGGTACATCCTGTTTCCATTGATCATCCTTGAGATGTTTCTACAACTTGATTGGAGTCCACCTGTCGTAGATTCAATTGATTGGACATGATATGGAAACGCACACACCTGTCTATATGAGGTCCGACAGTTGACAATGCATGTCAGAGCAAAAACCAAGCCGTCATGGTGAAGGAATTGTCCGTAGAGCTCCGAGACAGGATTGTGTCAAGGCACAGATCTGGGGAAGGGTACAAAAAATGTCTGCAGCATTGAAGGTCCCCAAGAACACAGTGGCCTCCATCATTCTTAAATGGAAGAAGTTTGGAACCACCTTCCTAGAAGGAGGTGACCAAGAACCCGATGGTCATTCTGACAGAGATCCAGAGTTCCTCTGTGGAGATGGGAGAACCTTCCAGAAGGACAACCATCTCTGCAGAACTCCACCAATCAGGCCTTTATGGTAGAATGGCCAGATGGAAGCCCACTTGGGGTTTGCCAAAAGGCACCTAAAGGACTCTCAAACCTTGAGAAACATGATTCTCTGGTCTGATGAAACCAAGATTTAACATTTTGGCCTGAATGAGAAGTGTCACGTCTGGAGGTAACCTGGTGCCATCCCTATGGTGAAGCATGGATAGTGGCAGCATCATGCTCTAGAGATGTTTTTCAGCTGCAGGGACTGGGAGACTAGTCAGGATCGAGGGAAAGATGAACGGAGCATGATACAGAGAGAGCCTTGATGAAAACCTGCTCCAGAGAGCTCAGGACCTTATACTGGGGCAAAGGTTCACCTTCCAAAAGGACAACGACCCCAAGCACACAGCCAAGACAAAGCAGGAGTGGCTTCAGGACAAGTCTCTGAATGTCCTTGAGTGGGCCAGCCAGAGCCTGGACTTGAACCGGATCAAACATCTCTGGAGAGACCTGAAAATAGCTGTGCAGCAACGCTCCCCATCCAACCTGACAGAGCTTGAGAGGATCTGCAGAGTGTAACGGCGTTCGTCTGTTGAAGGAGAGTCGGACCAAAATGCAGCGTGGTGGTTACTCATGTTCTTTAATGAAGAATAGCGATACATGAAATAACTATTATATTACAAAACAACAAACGGAACGTGACAACCTATACAGCCTGTCTGGTGAATAACTAACACAGAGACAGGAACAATCACCCACAAAATACACAGTGAAACCCAGGCTACCTAAATATGGTTCCCAATCAGAGACAACGAAAATCACCTGACTCTGATTGAGAACCACCTCAGGCAGCCAAGCCTATGCTAGACACAACCCTAATCAGCCACAATCCCAATGCCTACAAAAACCCCAATACGACAACACAATAAACCCATGTCACACCCTGGCCTGAACAAATAATTAAAGAAAACACAAAATACTAAGACCAAGACGTGACAGACCACCCCCCTAAGGTGCGGACTCCCGGACGCACCTCAAAACCATAGGGCGGGTCCGGGTGGGCGTCTGTCCATGGTGGCGGCTCCAGCTCAGGACGTGGACCCCACTCCATAAATGTCATAGTTCCTCCCCCTCGCGTCCTGGGATAATCCACCCTCGCCGCCGACCATGGCCTAATAGTCCTCACCCAGAACCCCACTGGACTGAGGGGCAGCTCGTGACTGAGGGGCAGCTCGGGACTGAGGGGCAGCTCGGGACTGAGGGGCAGCTCGGGACTGGCTCGGGACTGAGGGGAGCTCGGGACTGAGCCCGGGACTGAGGGGCAGCCCGGGACTGAGGGGAAGCCCGGGACTGAGTTGAAGCCCAGTACTGAGGGGAAGCCCAGTACTGAGAGGAAGCCCAGTACTGAGAGGAAGCCCAGTACTGAGATGAAGCTCAGGCAGGTAGTAGGCTCCGGTAGATCCTGGCTTGCTGGCGGATCTGGAAGATTCTGGTTGACTGGCAGATCTGGAAGAGTCTGGTTGACTGGCAGATCGGGAAGAATCTGGTTGACTGGCAGATCTGGAAGATCATGGCTGACTGGCGGATCTAGCTGCTCTGGCTGCTCCATGCTGACTGACAGCTCTGGCTGCTCCATTGAGACTGGCAGCTCTGGCTGCTCCATGCAGATTGGCAGCTCTGGCTGCTCCATGCAGACTGGCAGCTCTGGCTGCTCCATGCAGATTGACAGCTCAGGCTGCTCCATGCAGATTGACAGCTCAGGCTGCTCCATGCAGACTGACAGCTCTGGCTGCTCCATGCAGACTGGCAGCTCTGGCTATTCCATGCAGACTGGCAGCTCTGTGCAGACTGGCAGCTCTATGCAGACTGACAGCTCTGGCTGCTCTATGCAGACTGGCAGCTCTGGCTGCTCCATGCAACCTGGCATCTCTCGCTGCTCCATGCAGGCTGGCAGCTCTGGCTGCGCTGAACAGGCAGGAGGCTCCGGCAGCGCAGGAGAGGAGAAAGGCTCCGGCTGCGCTAAACAGGCCGGAGACTCCAGCAGCACTGTAGAGGAGGAAGGCTCTGGCTGCGCTGAACAGGCGGGAGGCTCCGGCAGCGCAGGAGAGGAGAAAGGCTCTGGCTGCGCTAAACAGGCGGGAGACTCCAGCAGCGCTGTTGAGGAGGAAAGCGCTGGCTGCGCTGAACAGGCGGGAGACTCCGACAGCGCAGGAGAGGAGGAAAACGCTGGCTGCGCTGAACAGGCGAGGCGCACTGAAGGCCTGGTGCGTGGTGCTGGAACTGGTGGTACTGGATCGAGGACACGCACAGGAAGCCTGGTGCGGGGAGCTGCCACCGGCGGACTGGTGTTTGGAGGTGGCTCTGGATAGACCGGACCGTGCAGGCGCACTGGAGCTCTTGAGCTCTTCTAGCCCGGCCAATACGAAGAGCTGGTATGAACCGCACTGGAAACACTGTGCGCTCCATAGCATAACATGGTGCCTGCCCGGTCTCTCTAGCCCCCCGGTAAGCACAGGGAGTTTGTGCAGGTCTCCTACCTGGCATAGCCATACTCCCTGTAAGCCCCCCCCAATACATTTTTGGGGCTGACTCTCAGGCTTCCATCCGCGTCGCCGTGGTGCATCTTCATACCAGTGCCTCCCCGCTTTCGTCGCCTCTAGTTCTTCCTTGGGGCGGCGATATTCTCCAGGCTGTGCCCATGGTCTTTTCCGTCCAATATCTCTTCCCAAGTCCAGAAGTCCTTTGAACGCTGCTCCTGCTGTCGCTGCCTGTTACCACACCGCTCGGTCCGGGTGTGATGGGTGATTCTGTAACGGCGTTCGTCTGTTGAAGGAGAGTCGGACCAAAATGCAGCGTGGTGGTTACTCATGTTCTTTAATGAAGAATAGCGATACATGAAATAACTATTATATTACAAAACAACAAATGGAACGTGACAACCTATACAGCCTGTCTGGTGAATAACTAACACAGAGACAGGAACAATCACCCACAAAATACACAGTGAAACCCAGGCTACCTAAATATGGTTCCCAATCAGAGACAACGAAAATCACCTGACTCTGATTGAGAACCGCTTCAGGCAGCCAAGCCTATGCTAGACACACCCCTAATCAGCCACAATCCCAATGCCTACAAAAAACCCAATACGACAACACAAATAACCCCATGTCACACCCTGGCCTGAACAAATAATTAAAGAAAACACAAAATACTAAGACCAAGGCGTGACACAGAGAAGCATGGGAAAATCCCCCCAAATACAAGTGTGTCAAACTTGTAGCGTCATACCCAAGAAGACTCAAGGCTGAAATTGCTGCCAAAGGTGCTTCAACAAAGTACTGAGTAAAGGATCTGAATACTTACAGTACCAGTCAAAAGTTTGGACACACTTACTCATGCAAAGATTTTTCTTTATTTTTACTATTTCCTACATTGTAGAATAAAACTATGAAATTACACAACAGGAATCATGTAGTAACCAAAAAAGTGTTCAACAAATCAAAATATATTAAGTAGCCACTCTTTGTCTTGATGACAGCTTTGCACACACTTGGCATTCTCTCAACCAGTTTCACCTGGAATGTTTTCCCAGCAGTCTTGAAAGAGTTCCCACATATGCTGATAACTTGTTGGCTGCTTTTTCTTCACTCTGCGGTCCAACTCATCCCAAACCATCTCAATTGGGTTGAGTTTGGGTGATTGTACAGGCCCGGTCATCTGATGCTGCACTCCATCAATCTCCTTCTTTTGTCAAATAACCCTTACACAGCCTGGAGGTGTGTTGGGTCATTGTCCTGTTGAAAAACAACTGATAGTCCTGCTAAGCGCAAACCTGATCTGAGGGCGTATAGCTGCAGAATGATGTGGTAGCCATGCTGGTTAAGTGTGCCTTGAATTCTAAATAAATCACTGACAGTTTTACCAGCAAAGCAGCACCACACCATCACACCTCCTCCTCCATGCTTCACAGTGGGAACCATACATGTGGAAATCATCCATTCACCTACTCTGCGTCTCACAAAGACAGCATGGTTGGAAACAAAAATCTAAAATTTAGACTCAGACTAAAGGACAGATTTCCACCCGTCTCATGTCAATTTCTCATGTTTCTTGGCCCAAGCAAGTCTCTTCTTCTTATTGGTGTCCTTTAGTAGAGGTGTCTTTGCAGCAATTTGACCATGAAGGCCTGATTCATGCAGTCTCCTCTGAACAGTTGATGTTGAGATGTGTCTGTTACTTGAGCTCTGTGAAGCATTTATTTGGGCTGCAATTTCTGAGGCTGGTAACTCGAATGAACTTATCCTCTGCAGCAGAGGTAGGTAACTGGGTCTTCCTTTCCTGTGGGGGTCCTCATGAGAGCCAGTTTTGTTTTAGCACTTGATGGTTATTGCAACTGCACTTGAAGAAACTTTCAAAGTTCTTGAAATTTTCCGCATTGACTGACCTCTATGTCTTAAAGTAATAATAGACTGTCGTTTCTCTTCACTAATTTCAGCTGTTCTTGCCATAATATGAACGTGTCTTTTACCAAATAGGGCTATCTTCTGTATACCACCCCTACCTTGTCAGAACACACAACTGGTTGGCTCAAACACATTAAGAAGAAAATCAATTAACTTTTAACAAGGCACACCTGTTAATTGAAATGCATTCCAGGTGACTACCTTGTGAAGCTGGTTGAGAGAATGCCAAGAGTGTGCAAAGCTGTCATCAAGGCAAAGGGTGGCTACTTTGAAGAATCTCAAATATACAATTTATTTTGAGTTGTTTAGCACTTTTTTGGTTACTACGTTTGTTGTGTTATTTCATAGTTTGATGTCTTCACAACTACACAGTAATAAGGCTGTAATGTAACAAAATGTGGAAAAAGTGAAGGGGTCTGATTACATCCGGATGCACTGTACACACACATAGCGTGCGGACACATGATAGATCTGAAGGATTTATATCATCCAACTCTATTAGTCCACATACACATTATCCATCATCGACTACTCAAATTCCAATATTGTTCAATGCAAAATAATGCATTTGACATTATTCTGCTGTAAATCCGCAAACATACAAAACATTAAGAACACCTTCCTAATATTGCTCTCAGAACAGCCCTTTATTTGTTGGGGTGTTGAAAGTGTTCCACAGTGCTTCCCACGGTTGTGGATGGCTGGATGTTCTTTAGGTGGTGGACCATTCTTGATACACACAGGAAAATGTTGAGGGCTAAAAACCCAGCTGCGTTTCAGTTCTTGACACTCAATATCATGCCACAAGGCAAGACCCAGATGCAGACACAGGAGGCAGATG
Organism: Oncorhynchus gorbuscha; assembly: GCF_021184085.1. Classification (NCBI taxonomy): domain Eukaryota; kingdom Metazoa; phylum Chordata; class Actinopteri; order Salmoniformes; family Salmonidae; genus Oncorhynchus; species Oncorhynchus gorbuscha. The sequence continues at coordinate 25,660,334 of NC_060182.1, read as the reverse complement.
GTTGGAGTCTTACAATGTTTATTAATCCAAAGGGGTAGGCAGGAGAATGGTCGTGGACAGGTAAAAAGGTCAAAACCAGATCAGAGTCCATAAGGTACAGAGTGGCAGACCGGCACATATTCAAGGCAGGCAGAATGGTCAGGCAGGCGGGTACAAGGTCCAAAAACAGGCAAGGGTCAAAACTGGGAGGACTAGAAAAAGGAGAATGCAAAAAGCAGGAGAACGGGAAAAACACTGGTTGACTTGGAAACATACAAGACAAAACTGGCACAGAGAGAAAGGAAAACAAGCAACATCTGGAGGGGTGGAGACAATAACGAGGACAGGTGAAAATGATCAGGGTGTAACACTCATACTGGTGCGCCTGGCACCTACCACCATACTCCGTTCAAAGTCACTTAAATATTTAGTCTTGCCAATTCACCCTCTGAACAACACACATAAACAATCCATGTCTCAATTGTCTCAAGACTTAAAAATCCTTCTTTAACCTGCCTCCTCCCCTTCATCTACACTGATTGAAATGTATTTATCGGGTGACATGAGTAAGGGATCATAACTTTCACCTGGTCAGTCTGTCATAGAACGTTCCTAATGTTTTGTACACTCAGTGTATAACATGAGTACATAAATAATGAAATAGCAAAGTCATAGAACGTTCCTAATGTTTTGTATACTCAGTGTATAACATGAGTACCTAAATAATGAAATAGCAAAGTCATAGAACGTTCCTAATGTTTTGTACACTCAGTGTATAACACAAGTACATAAATAATGAAATAGCAAAGTCATAGAACGTTCCTAATGTTTTGTACACTCAGTGTATAACATGAGTACATAAATAAATGAAATAGCAGTCATAGAACATTCCTAATGTTTTGTACACTCAGTGTATAACATGAGTACATAAATAATGAAATAGCAAAGTCATAGAACGTTCCTAATGTTTTGTACACTCAGTGTATAACATGAGTACATAAATAATGAAATAGCAAAGTCATAGAACGTTCCTAATGTTTTGTACAATCAGTGTATAACATGAGTACATAAATAATGAAATAGCAAAGTCATAGAACGTTCCTAATGTTTTGTACACTCAGTGTATAACATGAATACATAAATAATGAAATAACAAAGTCATAGAACGTTCCTAATGTTTTGTACACTCAGTGTATAACATGAGTACATAAGTAATGAAATAGCAAAGTCATAGAACGTTCCTAATGTTTTGTACACTCAGTGTATAACATGAGTACATAAATAATGAAATAGCAAAGTCATAGAACGTTCCTAATGTTTTGTACACTCAGTGTATAACATGAGTACATAAGTAATGAAATAGCAAAGTCATAGAACGTTCCTAATGTTTTGTACACTCAGTGTATAACATGAGTACATAAATAATGAAATAGCAAAGTCATAGAACGTTCCTAATGTTTTGTACACTCAGTGTATAACATGAGTACATAAATAATGATAGCAAAGTGGCTCTTACAAACAAGATATCCCATTAGGTCTGAACTGAATAAAGAAAACCACACATTAAAACATTTTCAGTGGATTGTGTTGTTGGGATGGTCATGGTTATATTTGGGCGGATCTCAATCACCATGGTTCAGATGTGGTTGAACCTGCTCTCTGTCACGTTTGCGGTCTGTAAGCTGTTCCCACACAGGACACCACATGGCTTAGGGCCTTTAGGTCTCCTCACGTCCAACTGAGGCTTCATCTAAATGGTGGTGAGATAGCGTTTAAACATATGGTTTGTATATTGTGTGTGTTTCCCTTGATACCGGTGTCCTATAAAACAAATAAACAGATGAACGTACAATTGACAATTTTGGCTGTTGGCTCACTATTTGAGCACAAGCGAATGTGTTGTGACACTATAAAAAAACTCATTATTTTTGTGTGAAGAATTACCTCAGAGTCCTTGAGCACTGTGAGTTAGCCCTTGTAGGTTAGGGTTATAGCTGTGAAGACATATATCCCCAGGGATAGTCTGTGTTCTGTATCTGCTCTGCCTCTGCCATCTTGAACATCACAAGATTGTGGCAGAGAGGCGCATGGGTGGGGCTCTCTCAGCACAGCTTACACATTCATGGCCATGTGGCAAATACTGTAGCTCGGTGACATCAGAAGTGATGGGCAATGGTCTCTGTCTCCCTCTGTGGGGAAGAGAGATAACTGCATGTGTAACAGTATAGACTTTACGGCCGTCCCCTCGCCCTGACCTGGGAGCAAAAAGATGAAGGCACTGGAGGCAAAGCTCATAAGTACACCACAGGAGGTTGGTGGCACCTTAATTGGGGAGAACGGGCTCGTGTTAATGGCTGGAGCGGCATCAGTGGAATGGTATCAAATACATCACACACTTGGTTTCTATGTGTTTGATGCCATTCCATTTGCGCCGTTCGGGGCATTATTGTAAGCTGTTCCCCCCTCAGAAGCCTCCTGTGATACACAGATATGATTTACTGTGTTTGATTAAATTCCATTTAATACAACTTCATTCTGAAATTATTCAGTAATTACAATTATTATGGGTTTTATTATATTTATGAAACATCACATACTTACTACTGCATTTAATCGTCATGTCAGACATTTACTGTGGTGAGCCAGGCCTACTAGTTATTCTATGATTATGCGGAACTATTGCGTTCTCTACTGCAGGTTGTAGGGATAAATATACAGAGCGGACTGGACTAAATTTCATGGTTGACTAGATCTCTTGGAAAGCATTACACTGGTAAGTGTTTATTTATTTGATTACGCTAAAAACATGCAGATTTTTTATTTTCCTTAAAGTTAGTCGTAGAAATAAGTATTCCCACACATTTCCGGGTGATGGTTACTCTTGACAGACACGGAGTAACAAGGGAACTGAAAACAAGATAATACTCCGAGGCCTGGCTGCTAGCATCGACAGCTAGCTAGTTAGCAAACGTCATCTGACTGATGAGTAAACTGTTCGTTTATGGCTGATGAAAGCAATATGTCAACTTGCTTGTTGGATGTTGTACCCATTCTTTATGATTTTTACATAATTAGTCTAATAGTTCGTATTGCTCAATGTTTTACAGCCTCCTGTTGCGAGCTGATTAAGCGTTAGCTTACTAGCCGTAACGTTAGCTAATCACACTGACAGCTTGTCTGAAGATACCGGCCCTACCGTAACTCTTGTTTACACTGAGCTGCACTGGGGTTGGAACGCAATCATGGTTACATTTTAGCAGAATATACTACTCTACCTTTAAGCTTGTATACACAATGCTTAGAATGCAATCAAGGTTACATTATCCTGCCCTGAACTTAGCCACTGTTACTAGCGGGCTACCACCCAGTACTCAACCCTGCACCTTAAGACACTGCTGCCCTATGTACATAGTCATTGAACACTGATCACTTTTTAATAATGTTTACATACTGTTTTACCCACTTTGTATGTATGTATGTATGTATGTATGTATGTATGTATGTATGTATGTGATGAGTGTGTGTATATATATATATTGCATTTTGGTCAAGACTCATCCTATATAACTACTGCTGTACACACATTTTCTATTCATATACTGTCCAATTGGCTGCCCGCAGATCAATTTCCTCCTTGGGGTGAACTCCGTCATGGTCTCAATTTACTGTTGCGAGGTAGAATACACAAGGTGCAATTTTGAAATTTGGTTGCGCATCAACAGTTTTCTCTTGTTATATCAGTCACTGATGGTCACCAATTAGCCCATGTCAGCTAAATGTTTCTATTGGTAAGTTAATCTAGCAGCAAGCTATCTAAACTTGTATGTCGAATTTGAGCCGGGGGGGGGCTCATTGATTTTTGTCAGTCTCACTCCGACATCATATTAAAAACTGCAAGCATTTGTCTCCGCCCCATGGCAAAATGAGTAGAATTGCACGTAATTAAAACACTGCGGCCCCTCATGAGTTGTGATTTTTTTTATTTTTGCCACACCGCATCAACGTTTCCCATCCCTGGTCTTTACACACATTGTGCTGTAGTGTGTGGTCGATCACGTTACATTTTGTGATACAAAAATAAAAAGGAAGAGGGAAATGAAAATGTTTTTGCCACCAACTAACCCTACACCTATATACCACTATTTCATACAAGTACAAATCCACACCCCATTCAACTACTTTGACCCTAACTGATCCTACACCAGGCCAATGGCATGGAAGGATGGGACTCTTTTGTTCAACAAACCTTAACTCTTCTGCAGTAAAACTCAAACACCCAAGTACTTCTCTGCAGATGACACCACATCTGTTTTCTATAAATGATGTTCTATTTCTGCGGTACAGTTGATAACCATGGCAATGAACGCTAAGATGCCAACCTTATGAAGCACAAATGCATATCACTCTGTATTGGCCTAGCTCTACTGCTCACCCTTGACCCATAATCCTCTACTGTTTTTACTGCCTCAGCATACTGCACCTTCTGTTCGACACTGACCCTGACAACCTCAACCTGTCTCTCTTGCACTGGGCACTTCTGATCCCCAGCAACTGATACTACACATTCGTTTGTTTCATGTGCCCCTGCACACTTCTCACATCATGGAATCTCCCTCATACACACTGCTGCAATATGACCATAAGCTTGATATCTAAAACACCATAGTGGGTGCGGCACAAAAGCTCTCACGGGATAACTGACATATCCTAACGTGACTTTCAGGTAAAGACCTTCATGTCTTAAAGTAATGATGGACTGTTGTTTCTCTTTGCTTATTTGAGCTGTTCTTGCCATAATATGGACTTGGTATTTTACTAAATAATGCCATTTTCTGTATACCACCCCTACCTTGTCAGAACACAACTGATTGGCTCAAATGCATTAAGAAAGAAAGAGAAATCCACAAAATAACGTTTAACAAGGCATACCTGTTAATTGAAATGCATTCACAAAGCTGGTTGAGAGAATGCTAAGAGTGTGCAAAGCTGGTACTGTATAGTGTATCAAAGAATACACAGTGCTGTTTGTACTTGGCGCCATTCTTCCTGAAACGCATCTTCCCTCTGCACTCCGCTCTTCTTTTTCTTCCTCGCTGTCCATAATGACATCTGTTCATTAACCACGCTATTGCAGTGCCTTCTTCCTCTGTATTGCATTTACATTTACATTTAAGTCATTTAGCAGACGCTCTTATCCAGAGCGACTTACAAATTGGTGCGTTCACCTTATGACATCCAGTGGAGCAGCCACTTTACAATAGTGCATCTAAATCTTTTAAGGGGGGGGGGGTGAGATGGATTACTTTATCCTATCGTAGGTATTCCTTAAAGAGGTGGGGTTTCAGGTGTCTCCGGAAGGTGGTGATTGACTCCGCTGTCCTGGCGTCGTGAGGGAGTTTGTTCCACCATTGGGGGGCCAGAGCAGCGAACAGTTTTGACTGGGCTTGAGCGGGAACTGTACTTCCTCAGTGGTAGGGAGGCGAGCAGGCCAGAGGTGGATGAACGCAGTGCCCTTGTTTGGGTGTAGGGCCTGATCAGAGCCTGGAGGTACTGAGGTGCCGTTCCCCTCACAGCTCCGTAGGCAAGCACCATGGTCTTGTAGCGGATGCGAGCTTCAACTGGAAGCCAGTGGAGAGAGCAGAGGAGCGGGGTGACGTGAGAGAACTTGGGAAGGTTGAACACCAGACGGGCTGCGGCGTTCTGGATGAGTTGTAGGGGTTTAATGGCACAGGCAGGGAGCCCAGCCAACAGCGAGTTGCAGTAATCCAGACGGGAGATGACAAGTGCCTGGATTAGGACCTGCGCCGCTTCCTGTGTGAGGCAGGGTCGTACTCTGCAGATGTTGTAGAGCATGAACCTACAGGAACGGGCCACTGCTTTCAGACCACACACTGAGGGCGTTTTTCCAAAACCAATCTGTTCCTTAGCCAGACTTTTGGGCTATCTCCGTACTCTCCATGCTTGCTCAACCATGGAATGGCAGTGTCGGCCAATCAGCTCCTTTTGATGTTCAATACAACGTGCCATTCCGTAATGACTACTGTGGTTGAGGACGAAAAGGGCAGTTTTCCGGGAAAACTAGCAGTAGCCTTCGATCTTCTCGATGGAGCATTGTGGATAAAGGTACAGTGGAATCCCTGAATTGAAATACGTTTTCTGACCCATATCTCGTACTGGCTCAACGCTGTCTTAATGTAACCATGATTGCTTTCTGACCCCAGTGCAGCTCAGTGTAAACAAGTGTAACGGTAGAGTTGGTGTCTTCTGGCAAACTGACAGCCTGTGTCTTTATGAGGTAAGTTAGCTAACGTTAGCTGTTGTTGGCCAAAGATATTCTTATCTCGTATTGTACTCACGCAACCTTTGTTATATTTTAGTTTTCATGTGTTTATTGGTAGAGGTCGACCGACTAATCGGAATGGCCGATTTAATTGGGGACGATTTCAAGTTTTATTTTTGGGCGCCAATTTAAAAAAAATATATATATATATGTATTATTATTTTTTTACCTTTTTTTTATTTAACTAGGAAAGTCAGTTAAGAACACATTATTATTTTCAATGACTGCCTAGGAACGGTGGGTTAACTGCCTTGTTCAAGGGCAGAACGACAGATTTTCACCTTGTCAGCTCGAGGGATCCAATCTTGCAACCTTACAGTTAACTAGTCCAACGCTCTAACCACCTGCCTCTCATTGCACTCCAAGAGGAGCCTGCCTGTTACTCGAATGCAGTAGAAGGCAAGGTAAGTTGCTAGCTAGCATTAAACTTATCTTATAAAAAAACAATCAATCAATCATAATCACTAGTTATAACTACACATGGTTGATGATATTACTTTTATCTAGCGTGTCCTGCGTTGCATATAATCGATGCAACGCTGGGGGATGATTTAACAAAAGTGCATTTGCGAAAAAAGCACAATCTTTGGACTACTTTACCTAATCATAAACACCAATCCCTTTCTTCAAATCAATACACAGAAGTATATATTTTTAAACCTGCATAATTAGCTAAAAGAAATCCAGGTTAGCAGGCTATATTAACCAGTTGAAATTGTGTCATTTCTCTTGCGTTCATTGCATGCAGAGTTAGGGTATATGCAACAGTTTGGGCAGCCTGGCTCATTGCGAACTAATTTGCCAGAATTTTACGTAATTATGACATAACATTGAAGGATGTGCATGTAACAAGAATATTTAGACTTAGGGATGCCACCCGTTAGATAAAATACCGAACTGTTCCGTATTTAACTGAAATAATAAACATGTTGTTTTTGAAATTATAGTTTCCGGATTTGACCATATTAATGACCAAAGGCTCGTATTTCTGTGTGTTATAATGAAGTCTATGATTTGATAGAGCAGTCTGACTGAGCGATGGTAGGCAGCAGCTGGCTCCTAAGCATTCATTCAAACAGCACTTTCGTGCGTTTTGCCAGCAGCTCTTCGCAAGCACAGTGTTGTTTGACTTCAAGCCTATTAGCCTAATGGCTGGTGTAACCGATGTGAAATGGCTAGCTAGTTAGCTGGGTGTGCGCTAATAGCTTTTCAAACGTCACTCGCTCTGAGACTTGGAGTAGTTATTCCTCTTGCTCTGCAAGGGCTGCGGCTTTTGTGGAGCGATGGGTAACGCTGCGTCGAGTGTGGCTGTTGTCGATGTGTTCCTGGTTCGAGCCCAGGTAGGGGCGAGGAGAGGGACGGAAGCTATACTGTTACACTGGCAATACTATAGTGCCTATAAGAACATCCAATAGTCAAAGGTATATGAAATACAAATGGTATAGAGAGAAATAGTCCTATAAATACTATATTAACTACAACCTAAAACCTCTTACCTTGGAATATTGAAGTCTCATGTTAAAAGGAACCACCAACTTTCATATGCTCTCAGGTTCTGAGCAAGGAACTCAAACGTTAGCTTTTTTACATGGCACATATTGCACTTTTACTTCTCCAACACTTTGTTTTTGCATAATTTAAATCAAATTGAACATGTTTCATTATTTGAGGCTAAATTGATTTTTATTGGTGTATTATATTAAGTTAAAATAAGTTTTGTAATTGTCATTATTACAAATATATATATTTTTTTAATTGACCAATTTAATTGGTATCGGCTTTTTTGGTCCTCCAATAATCGGTATCGATGTTGAAAAATCATAATCGGTCAACCTCTATTTTTTTGGATTGCGTTGAGCTGCAAAGTAGTATTGTTGACAGTTTAGTTTGGTGGGTCTTCCAATGTATGCTGGCTACCGGTACTGGAAGTTACTTCGACGCAACTAATCCCCCTCCTGTTCAGCCTGTACATTAATGATCTGCCTTCTGTCTTTACTGGGTCTGAAGTTCAAATGTATGCAGATGATACAGTGATATATGTGCATGCAAAGAGCAAACAACAAGCTGAACAAGAACTCACTACTGTAACGGTCCAGGTTACAAAGTGGCTCAGTGACTCGTGTTTGCATCTCAATGTGTGAAAAACTGTTTGCATGTTCTTCACAAAGAGGGCAAAAGATGCTACTGAGCCAGATGTCTATAGATGTCTATTTTAAGTACCTCGGCATCATACTTGATTCCAACCTCTCTTTTAAAAAGCATGTGAAAAAGGTCATTCAAATAACTAAATTCAACCTAGCTAATTTCCGATTTATACGAAATTGTTTGACTACAGAGGTAGCAAAACTGTACTTCAACAATATGATACTCCCCCACTTAACATACTGCTTGACTAGTTGGGCCCAAGCTTGCTGTACAACATTAAAACCCATTCAGTCTGTCTACAAACAGGCTCTCAAAGTGCTTGATAGGAAGCCCAATAGCCATCATCATTGTCACATCCTTAGAAAACATGAACTCTTGAGTTGGGAAAATCTTGTGCAATACACCGACGCATGTCTTGTATTCAAGATCCTTAATGGCCTGGCTCCCCCTCCACTCAATATTTTTGTTAAACAGAAAACCCAGACATATGGCAGCAGATCCACAAGGTCTGCCATGAGAGATGACTGTATAGTTCCCCTAAGGAAAAGCACCTTTAGTAAATCTGCATTCTCTGTGAGAGCTTCCCATGTCTGGAATAAATACTCTGCCATCAGACACACAACTGCACCACATATCACACTTTCACAAAATGCTTGAAGACATGGCTAAAGGTCAATCAGATTTGTGAACATGGTCCCTAGCTGTGTGTTGCCGCTTTCCATGTTGTCTGTTGTCTGTAGCTTGTGAGGTGTGGAAACACTTTGTTGCTTTTATGAATTTTGTCTTGCTGCTTTTTGTCCTATGTTGCTCTGTCTGTATGCTACGTCTTGCTTGTCCTATGTTGCTCTGTCTGTATGCTATGTCTTGCTTGTCCTATGTTGCTATGTCTTGCTTGTTCTATGTTGCTATTGTCTATATTGTAATCGTTTTTAATAACCTGCCCAGGGACTGCGGTTGAAAATTAGCCGGCTGGCTAAAACCGGCACTTTTACTGAAACGTTGATTAATGTCCCTGTAAAAATAAAAAATCAACTCAAACTCAATCCAGTTTGTTGGGACGTTTGGCTGTTATCAAGAGATTAATAGAAAGCATTGTGTGTAATATGTTAGTCTTTCTCCCACCGTCCCTTGAAAGCAAACAAGCCCCAATTACAAAGAGAAGCTAGAGTCCTAGGTGGGCAAGTTGATGTGCAATGATTTGTTGAATCCAACCCAGTTATTTATAGTTGTATGTCTGTTTTCTAACATATTGAATGCAGCAGGTGGAGGGATGAGCCTCTTCTCTGTGATTGACACATATGTGCCGGAAGCAGCCAATGGGGTGGATACACCAGACTCCCCTGGATCCTGCAGTGAGAATGGCCCGCACATCTACTCCCCTACTACCCCCTCGCAGCTCCTGAAGTTTGGGGGCAGGGTGCCAAGGCCTGGGCACGGATCCCTTGATGGGACCCCTGAAGAGACTGAAAACTGTGTGGATGGAGAGAGAGCATGCCATGTACAAGAAGACCCCATAGACACTCCTCACAACTACATGTCCCATTCAGACAAACAACACAAAGACACGCTCCTATCACAGCCCTCCCGTCCCACTGCCACATGCACGACAGACACAAACCCACACCCGGCCCCTCGAGACATGTCCCTCACTGGACCCCTCCAAACAGATGAGCCCCTAAATGATGTTCTGTCTAGAGACTCACAGCATACCGCCACCGCAACAAGCATTCCATCCAAAGACACAGCCCCACAGAGGGACACTCCCAGTGCAGACACACTTCCGTCAGAGACAGAACACACAGAGCCTTGTAACTGCTGTTCTGTAGTAACAGAGGAGGAGAAGCAGGAGGAGGAGAGCGAGGAGCAGCATTCAGGAAACACCCAGGCTGAAGTCTCAGCTCAGGTGAGTCTGCCATATAGACCGCTACTGCCCCTGTACATAATTGTTGAAGTGCCAGAGCCAACAGCTCAAGAATAGAAAATTATACTTTAACCATTGTAATGCGGAAATGTTTTGTTTATGTATGGATTTTTTTGACCACCTGCAATAGTAAGGATAATATATGTTTGTTCATACGTCTGGTACCGGTATGTAAGACTGCCTCTTCCTCTCAGCTTACAGAGGAGCCCTCAGCAGCAGCTCCCAGCCCAAGCTCTGGCCCAGCCAAGAGGAATTCATCAGACAGCAGCCCCTGCCCGCCACACGTCATGGCCCAGGTGCATGTGCGGAACGTCCCAGAGCGGGAGCGCATCGTCCGGGGCATGCAGGACAGCAAGAGTCTGGATGAGATCAGCCAGGCGTGCGGGGGAGGGGGTGGTGGCCGGGGGGGCCAACCAGAGGGCCGCAGGGCCACCATCTCCTCTGCCCTGGAGCTGGAGGGAACAGTCAGCCACGACGGGGACCTGACTCACTTCATCTGCCGCAACCTGGAGCAGAAGATCAAGATGAGCTCCAAGCCCAGCCTGGACTGTGACTGTGACTGTGAGTATAACACCGGAGGACGGATGGTTATTCTCCTGGGTTTTCATTAGGAACCAAACTGACTAAAACAGTGAGAGATCACCTGAACTTGTCCAGTAAGATACACTTGTTTTCTGTTGCAAAACGTTTTGCTACGGTTTACCTGACTACGACCCTGGTGATCAGTGAAATGCTGGTTCACTGTTATGATTTCAGTGATGCGTCAGTGTTAGAAGCTGCAGTTGAAGGCCGAGTTCCAAATCAAATAAATTCTTCCCCTTTCCTCTTGTGATTAGATTAGCATCCTCAGGAAGGGTGGGAGGACCGATGAGTGTCCTAGCACTGCTTGGATGAGGGAGGCTGATTTGGTTTGCTTTGTAGACTGTCGAGATAAGGTAGTAATTTCCTGTGTGTTTCTGTCTCTCTCTTTCTGTATCCAGCGGACTGCTCGGGTTCCATCAGTAGCAGGGGTCGGGGGTCGTCGTTGCGGCAGCCGGCAGACATCCCTCCCATCGACCCTGCTGTCCTGGTGGACCTACAGAGACACACTCAGGATGTTGCCCACAGTGTGGAGCTGATGATGCGCAGCCTCAACGGAACCATCCAGAACGTACGTGAGCTCAGTTTGTTCACAAACATGGACCATTTTGATCTGCATTCAACTATCCTTTTAGTCCTACCCTGATATACATTGCAAGTTGCTGATATTAAGGGTTTGCTATTAAGGGTCTGGTATGTTAATAGCTGAGTTTACAAAACATTAAGAACACCTGCTTTCCATCAAACAGTTGAATCCAGGTGAAAAGCTATGATCCCTTATTAATATCACCTGTTAAATCCACTTCAATCAGTGTAGATGAAGGGGAGAAGACATGTTAAAGAAGGATTTTTATGCCTTGAAACATGGATTGTGTATGTGTGCCATTCAGAGGGTGAATGGAAAACACAAACAATTTAAGTGCCTTTGGTATTAGGTGTTAGGTGTTAAGAAGTGCAACATTGCTGCTCCACAGTTTCCAGTGTGTTTCAAGAATGGTCAACTGACAACTGTGGGAAGCATTGGAGTCAACATGGGCCAGCATCCCAACATGGGCCAGCATCCCAGTAGAATGCCTTCGACACGTTGTAGAGTCCATGCCCTGACGAATTGAGGCTGTTCTGAGGTTAAAAGGGGGTGCAACTCAATGTTAGGAAGGTGTTCCTAATGTTTGTACACTCAGTGTATGTCTTTATCTGTGTGTGTCCAGATGACAGCGCTGAGTGTGGGATACATCCAAACCTACAGAGACTCCGTGGACAGCCTGGGGGAGTCTGTTGACATGAGCATAAAGGTGAGAGAAGAGCGAGCTTGGCTAGACATGAGTTGAATTATGATCAATGGCAATTATGGATGCTTGTTGTGTCATAAGTATATGATGTGTGCTCACTTCCTCCATGTATTCCATCGTGTGTGTTCATAGGGAATGTACACGCTGATGGCGCGCTGTGAGGAGCTTGACCGTTCCATGCAGCCTATCCACACCCTGGCTGCCCAGATCCGGGACATCAAGCGCACCCTGGATGCCCTGGAAGCTATTTGCAAGTAGCCCCTCCACCCTGGAGACCCCTCTCCCCCAGAGACCCTCGTCCACTGCAAACACTTTGTTAACCTAATGACCCCCCTGGAATCACTGCTACTAATCATGCCAGCTTCATGGGTGATCTACATTAACCCCCTCTCCTCACACCTCCCCATGGAGACGCCCCTCCCCTGAGATCCTCACTCGGCTAGGAGCCCTCCACCTGACAGAACTGGAAGGAAACGGAACACTTGATGCTTTTCTTAATGTATTCCCGTCCGACCCACTTGGTTCAGATTGCACTAACTGCTGCTGCCCACAAGGTGGCACTCTCTCCCTCAAGTTATCATTACTCATTGTGTATCTATTATTTAATGTTTTACTTTTCTATTATTTCTCTTTTTTTCTCTGTATTGTCGGGAAGGGCCTGTTGTTTATGAAGCATGTGCCGAATAAGGTCTGATTTGTATGGAGCATGAGCTTTAGGAACGGTTGTGATAAGATTTAGATGTTAGTCATTTCTTAGGCCGGTTCCTGAAACTGCCTGTGGCAGGTTTTAATAGTGACATGAGACAGCTGAAGGTGTGGGGGTACATATTATATTGTATAAAGGGCAGTCCCTCCATGTTCTATACCTGTTAGTTATCAGGCTGTTACCAACCAAAAGCCATTCCCTGTAAAGCTCTCCTCGGTGTTCCCTGGATAGATTGTTGTGCTTTAGGAGACTGTGGTACCTTTTTGTCATGTCACAGGCTTGCTGGTAGGTAGGCCTGTCTCAATTTCTAAAACGTCTATTTGGCTTAAATTGTGTTGCCATGGTGAGAGGTTCTGGACAGCCATTACATGTAACATGCCCTTACAGGACTTGTATGTTACCAGATGTCGTCAGACCTGCTGAAGACCCACCTAGATAAGGCAGCACCCGCACACTATATATAAAAGGGAATGGGCTGTAGGACTTTAGACTTTGGGGGGGGGGGGGACGCATGTTTGTCTGGGGAGAGAGGGATGGCCTCCTCTAACTGCTCTTAATAATATCTCTGTACAATCAGAAGCACCTTTGTGCATATCTTTCTGTAACAAAAAAATGATTTTTGTCCTATGTGTATATTTTAAGAAAAATAACAAATTTACATGAGCTGCAAAGAGTAGCTGTCTGTTTTTGTTCCTTGTTTGGTTGTGATGACATGAGTGCATAGATATAGGAAATCTAGAGTGCATCCAATACATTTTATATAACATATTAGTACATTTCCACAGAAAAAAGGCATGATTTATTGTAATCACAGTAGCATGACCAGTAAGAACACAAAGGTAATGTTGAATGGTGAAATCATCTCTGTTGATATGACTGCAGAAACATGTTGTAGAATGTGTGTTTGAGGAAACCAACTTGGGAACCATATTACAACAAAGCCATTCACATGTAAGGAATAGAGAGAAGAAAAGTGTGCAGATGAACAAAAATTAGTACATTTTTATGATTTCAGATACTCTTATCCAGAGCAAGTAGGGTTAAGTGTCTTGCTCAAGGGCACAGTGACAAACTTTTCATCTAGTCTGCTTGGGGATTCGAACTAGCGACGTTTCAGTTACTAGCCAAATGCTCTTAACCGCTAGGCTACCTACCGCCCCAGAAACATCCAGTACTGCCCTGTTATGAAGTAAACACACACACACACAACTGTCGACGAGACAAAGTATGGCAATGTTAACCGCATCCTATGAATAAAAACTGTATTTGTTTGTTTAGACAACACAGACTCAAAAAGGATCCACTTTCCAAAATAAAATTATAATTTTCAGATTTCACTTTTAGAAATAGATCTATTTTGTACCATGCTCCTTTTTTATACACTAATGCGACAGTCTTTAGCCTGACCTGATAGTCCTGCAGGTTAGTCAGGAGTTCAGGCATAAATCTGTGTCCAGGCTAAGGCTTAAAGCTGTGGTTAATACCGGTAGGAGAGGTGCAGTGAGTGACGGTCCACTGTGGTTCAAGAGAGCGAGGGTGGGGCTGGTTTCCTGGTTCAGCTCACTCAATAAGGGGGGATTCAGTCTAGCTGGAAGGGCACTCTGTGCCCTGACCTCAGCCCTGTCCTTGAGGACCTCATCGGTGACTGGCCCCTCCAGGGATTCATAACACTGACACTTTAAGTCCCTCTTCCGGGCCTCCAGGTTGCCAGGGTCCAGCTGGTCCGTGACCTGCACCATCTCTACCTTCCTCTCTGTCATCAGAAAGTTGGAGGGCGGCAGGTGCAGGTAGGCGTAGCTCTTGTATTTGTGGCGCAAGCAGTGGCCATGCCCCTGGCATAGGGAAATGGCTGTGGTCACGTTGATGGCATACGGGCCCAGAACCTCAAGCATGAATGTGGCTAGCTCTGAGCAGGCTCTCTGGGGGGAGACGCAGACAGAGGGGAAATGTCATTCGCAAACCTCAGACACAGTTACATTAGTATGACTGACAATGTATGGAAGATTTAAGAGATCTGAGTCCTTGTTAATAGCGACCCGTCATTCAGGGCAGGTGGGACAGAGCCCCACATTTTTAGCAATGCCTGTTTTGCATGTTATTTTGGCATTAACACATGTCACATATCAGTTTGCAAACCATGTCAAAAAATGTAATATATCATTGAGTTTATAAAGCTCATTACAATCATGGTCTCTTTTGTTTTCTTGAATAAGGCAGCTCCAAAACGCAGGTGTTTCATCTAAGCTCAGTGCTTTCTTTGGTGGCGGGGCAAGCCAGCAGAAAATATGGAGCGTTGCGTCGTGATTGAGTCAGTGTTTTGTCACCCATGGGGACACTACATCACTGCCAAGTCTAAGGGTATAGATTGAAAATTCAAGCCCCTTGGGTGCTGCCATCGAGTTACATTAGAAGTGCCCATCCAAGAAGGCTCAAGGTCGTTGGCCACAGATAAAATTACGTCAAATCACGTTATATGTTGTCGTGACGTTGTATTAGTTAATGTGACGACTGTTGTTCATCGAATGATTAAAGTTTCTAATTGCATGATTAAGTGAATCAAGCAATTATTAACTCATTAACCTGGGGCACCATGGGAAAACTAGTTTTTATTGAGTTTCTATTTCCCAAATGAACTCAAAGAATATCCGAATATCGATTTTTACAACAGCCGCTAATTAACCAGTTGCTTCTACCAATCTCGTTCTGAACGCCTTGTAGCCCGTGAATCTGCACGGACCAGGGTCTCACCAATGAATTCGTACCACACCAATCTTAGTTTAATATTTATTTACTAAAAAGCTAAAATGATGATAAAAGATACACATAGACAAAACACATTATAGGCTATTGATTAGAACTTAGGACAACGGGCCAACACACTATGGCGCGTGTTACCCACAATGGGGATTTAGGAAGAGAGAGAAAAAAGGAAGTACACAAGTGAAATATATATTTGGGTGAATTTGTCAGCTACGCTATTCTGACCCTAGCCTTGCCCCAAACTGCCGCTCTTATGGGTCAGAATATAATGATGTAATTACGTGGGGATGCTCTCAGAGGATTCTCTGCGTAGCTGTTCGATGACGCACTACTCCGGCGCACCTCTCTGAGCGTCCTCCCGATGTCAGTGTCCTTTTTGGCTTAGGAGTCTGTTCCCTCACCCTTTGCTCTGGAAGGGGTCTTCTGAGGACAGAAAGCTCTGCAGCTCAGAGCTCACAGCATAGGAATGAAACCCTTTAGATACCACGATTCGATGGGAGATGGAGGCTAGGTGGTTCGACTTGAATTCACCCACTTAGACAACTACTCATCCGTAGCTTGGATAGAAAAGGATTTCTTTGTCCTCAAACTTGCGTTGCGTTCTGGGTTAGTTTACTTTTTAGACCTTGCTGCAGCTTGGGTCATGTAGTCTTCTAGTAAATTCTATACTTACAGGTTTTATACCCTTGGGTCAGGAGTGGGCGTAACCGCCTTTTAGGGTAATTCACTGGGAGTACCAAGTTAATGAGGCAAGGTCTAGATTTGATTCAAATCCAATTTTAGACAACTAACTTAACATTTCATCTTCCCCAAAACATTCTCTTTGATTTGGATATGTTCCATACAACGTACAATGTATAAACATCAAACATCTACTATGAAAACTTCACATTACAATGTTTTTGTAATATAACGTCATCTATTAACCTTAACCATTGTTCCAAAGTCCCTTCATTTCATGTTTAATGTTCTAAGGCTGGTTCTCCATAGTAACAGGACAAAGGAATTTGTCTGTGGCCTGAGATTTACCAGGGCCGTGAGGGGTCATAAAACTCCCCACATCTTCAGACCCCTAGATCTCTCCTCCTCTGTTGGGGTTGAGAGATAATCTGTAGCGTTGTGGTCTCCTGTAACCTGACCTGGTCAGGACAGTCATGACAATGTACAGTAGCTTTGGTTGGACTGATCTTGTCAACATCATACCTTCAAAATCTTAGCAGTTATCATCGCTAGCAGTTATCATCGTGAAGCAAGTCGACAATCTACTGGCAAATCCTTTTTAATCCTTGTCATATGAAGAAAAATTAAAGATAAAATGTCTCGATGCTCATCGGCCATTGGACATAAACATTGCACAACAAGTTGGAAATAGCAAATTCAACAATGAGTGGTTTGGAAGGAATCAGTGGCTAAATACAAGCTTGCAAAGCAATCACTAGCCTGCTATTCAGTGGAGTGGTTGTGCGGTCCCAAGTCTAAGATTAAGGGGCTCCTTTCCTAGTTTAAAATGATAAACATTCAACATTGGCCATGCTGTCAATTAAACATGATTTGTGCCGCGGTCAAAATAACAAGTCGGAACTGCAAAATCTCAAAATCTGACTCGTAAGTTCAAGAGAACTAGGAACTCAGGAAAAACGAGCTACGACTGGGAAAATACGTTTTGAACTTTCATCCAACTCGGAATTGTAAATCCGGGTACTCTGGCCTCTTTCTAGAGCTACGACCTGAAGATCACTGACATCATCAAGATTCAACCTTTTTTTTAGTTCCCAGGTGTCTTGAAAGCACCAAAAATCCAGAGAATGCCAGACTTCGATGACAAAGTTTGATGACAAAATTTGCCCGTGAAGGACTGCCGTGCTACCTTCCTGTTCAAGTGAGCACAGCACAACAAGGTGAGTCCAAAAATGTCTTGTATGCTGCTGCATAAATGATGTCATATGCCAGGGAGATATGTATACTGTAGCTAAGAAAGTAATGCTAAGTGTATGTTGTGTAGTAAGCTGTTAGTAGCCCATGTGCCTCACCCTAATAATTTGGTCTATTTTCACCTCTTAACTTCACCTACTGTTCTAACTTGGTGTGCACATGTAGCCTATAAACTGTGCTTGAGAAATGTCTGCTTATATGCCCCCTTTATTTATCCTACGGTTCTGACTTGGTGTACAGGGAGAACACTGTAATAACGGCCCATGTTCTGAATTATGTCGCTGTACATTTCAAAAGTGATGAACAAGTAGTTATATTGATGAAGTCCTTCCTAGTTCACTCATTGTCTTAATCGAAATTACGGATTGCCTCTAATCAGATTGTCATTCCCTTATGCCATAGTTTGTACATCTCAATTGTCAGTAGAAACCACGTTTTTTTAAGCAAGTAAGCCATATCAGCTATGTTTTTCTAAAAGGCAGTAAATGAGGCTGAATTAACTGTTTTGCTGCCAAACAAGGCACCACTGATAGCCAGGTGTAGCAGTGGTAAGGTGTTGGGACTGCTGTTGGGACAGCTTTATGTAGGCACTGTTTGTCACCGTTATAGTGCTATTAATGTATTGGTTAGTGTTGTGTAGTGGCTTTGCTGGCATCTTGGTGGGGCAAAAAAATAACATGTGGGGATACATGTTGTTTTTTTGCCCCACCAAGATTTACACGCTAAAATTGCCACTGGTCCTTGTAGAGAAGACACCTGGATCGTTCTCCCAGAGGATAACACCTTCTACCCCCATGGCAGCACTCTAACCAATACCGTTGACCAAGTCCACCTGAGGGAACATTACACATTAGTTACAGACCCACCAGACAGAGAAACCACTATCAAAAATATGGTAACATCCACTTCCACCCAGCACTATCTCTCACCTCATACAGAAAATAGTTAGTTGACGTATAGACACTGACTAATAGGAACACAGGAAGGTCGTAGGCGGTCTCAGCCAAGCCTGTCACTCTCAGTGCGTCTCGGATCTGATTAGATGTGTACAGTCTGGCCCTTGAGATCCTGCCCTGCAGCTTCTCTAGCGTGAGGGCAAGATAGAGGGCTGAGCAGCGTTTCCATAGCCATAGCGGCACGTCGTTCAACGCCATTTCAGCAGCGGGACAGCGGCCCGTGTAATTGGATATTGACTGGGGGGGCCAGAGTTCTAGTAGTTGGGGTACTAGGACACGCCCCACAGAGCCTTGGGGCAGAGCCTCATCTCCTACAGTGTCTCCATAAGGATGGACTGGGCCGCCATCTCAAAGTCCACCTGGGGAAAGGGATGACATCATTATTATGAGACAACTGGCATAGTGAATAGCATCTATAACATCTGTTTATCCTATTACTATAAACTGGCACTGTCGTGATGAGGATCTTACCTGAGACCACTTCTCCACCTCCTCTGTGGTCCAGTTAGGGAAGAATGTCCTCAGTAGAGCCCTCCAGGTAGATGCCCTGTTTCTCACGGTTGCTTCCCCACTGCTGGGAACACTGGCCCCAACCCAGTACCCCCATTCCCTGGTACTCCGGAGAGGGTAGCGCGGCCGCGCTTCCGGTCTGAGGTGTTGGGGAAGGCCTCCGTTCACATGCTGTTCCTGGTCAGTGTAATAAGGGTACTTCCCCAGAGTGTCCTCATAAAACATGGCTAAGCAGCCTTCTCTCTCCATCCCAAAGGCTCCTGGGTCGGGACGTCCAGAGAACCCACCTTGTTGGCTACTCCCCATAGTACTATTATTATATTATATATTATATATATTACTAGGAAAGGCTGCCCTGGTGACAGAGAGATGCGGGCAGGCTTTGTGGGACCACCAAGGCAGCGGGAGGTGAGGAACATCAAGAGGAGGAATGGTAGGAGGGCCCTGTGTGGCCCAGTGTTGAACCATGCCTGGACCACGAGCTCAGTCCACACCATGGAGCTGCCTGCTGCCTCTATGTCTCACCACGGTTCCAGGTCCTCACAACCAACCATAGCCCTGGGAACACAACACTGAAAGACCCTCACCTCAGCTGTCAACATGTGGAGGCAACACATTGCTACAGTATGTAAAGTTAACAAATGACATGTATATTCATTTAATCATAGTCAACAAAAACAATTTAATCACCAAAAACGTGACGTCAACAAACAAATGACATTGCCAGGCTGCCCCAATCACTCCTAGGGCTCTATTCAATCTGTATCACTGAAGCGTTAGGGTAAAGAGCCGACATAGGCATATTTGACTGTGAATGCTGTCTCCTCTAACGCCGGAACATTGCTTTTACATTTCAATCACGCTGTAATGCTAAACTTCCGCGATATGGATTGAATAGAGCTTCTAGTCATCCCCATGTCGCCACCAGTCACTATTTAAACCTTTCTCATTGACTGGCGAGATTCTTATGCAATCTTATTTGGGCCTCCAAGAGTACAGGCCTGAAACAACAAAGGAAAAGATGATTGATGAGGTGTGTGTGTCAGTGGCAGCACCAGCAGAGGAGACGTAGACTAGAGGAAAAGGATGCCTCAGAAAGGCAATTACCAAGAGTTAATTACCAAGAGTTAATTACCAAGAGTTAATTTGATTCATTAGTGCCGCCCACATTGGCCAGAGATGCTGCTCAGGAATACTACTCAGTAGTGCAGCAGAGGGAGCCATGCCAAAGACAACTACAAAATCCAACAGGCTTTTTGTTATACTACACTATGATTTTTGATCACTACCGTTATAGCCCTGTGAAAGACAGTAAATCCCTAATACCGGACATGTTTAAGAATCTGTCCTATTTTGGGTAAAGCTCTAATCTTTGAACAGTAATCTGCTTTTGTTTGTTTTACTGATCAGGAGAGAAGGGGAGGGTACACCACCAAGCATGTGAACATGTAGGATTCAATGTCAAACCTAAAGGGTTAACTACCTCGGTCTAACAAATCAGTCAACCGATATCATGGACAAGAACCCATTGTGCTGTTGTTGGGTGGCAGGTAGCCTCCTAGCTGCGGAAAGTAGTGGACCCCCCCAATCTAAAACAGTGGGGTAAAGTACTTAAGTAAAAATATTTGAAAGTATTACTTAAGTTGTTTTTTGGGGTATCTGTACTTTACTTTACTATTTATATTTTGAACTTTTATTTTACTACATTCCTAAACAAAATATTGTACTTTTTACTCTTTTTGACACATTTAATCATGCACTCATACAGTATACTCTAATCCAAGTCACTCCCTGTCTGGAAAAAGTACAACAAATACTACAGTGCCATAGCCTAAGAAATCCCCCCACTAAACTTAAGAATCAGACTCTAAACTTAAGAATCAACCTCTAAACTTTGGCAACAGAATCTTTATTTGGATTTCTTTAAAAAACGTATCCTGCTCTTTCTGTGGAACTTTAATGTGGAAGAGGACTGGAAAATGTTGCCATCATTGAAAAATACAAGTTTACTGAATGAGGCAATGTCTCATCCTTCCTAGAATTTGTCTGAAAAGCTAAAAGACAGAAAGACGTGTGTCATATACTTTTGTCTTTTTCATTTCCCTCATGTTTCTTACTTTCTCTATGCTTTTCCCCAGTATCCATGTTCCTTAGTCAGCAGCTCTGTATTTTGTTTTCAATCTATCAATATTTTCTACAGTTTTATGTCTATTTGGGCCTGAACATAATATATATGCTATTTAGCCTGACGCTTTTATCCAAAGCGACTTACAGTCATGTGTGCATACATTCTACGTATGGGTGGTCCCGGGGATCGAACCCACTACCCTGGCGTTACAAGCGCCATGCAAGCGCCATGCTCTACCAACTGAGCTACAGAAGGACCATCAGCATAGAATCCTAATGGTGATTAAAAATATGTACTAAAAGTAATTTAGGTTGGTTTGAGAATCACTTTGCCTGTTTTCCATGCTACAATCATAGAGATCATTGTGTATTTATGTCTACGATTGCTTTTCTGTGTGTGTGTCTGTGTGTGTGTTTGCGTGTGTCCATTCGCCCATGTGTGGATTGGCGGATAAGATATTCCTGGCTGGTTGAAAGACCTGAGATTATGAGGGATCTGAGATTAATCCTGCACTCTGGTGCCCATCACCATGGAAACAGATCAGGTGGTTTGGGTGACCTACAGGACAGGTGGGTGTGGTGTTGAATGATCTGTGTGCAAAGCACTGGTGGTTGACTGGGGTACTGGCAGGTTTTTAGGTCAGCTGGCTGGGTGGCAGCAGGTTTTTAGGTCAGGTGGTGGTGGCACGCCTTCAGGACGGCTCGCAGTTGGATGCATTGCCTCTAAAGTTGTATGTATAAGGTGGTGGTTGGGTAGAGATAAGATGAGAGTAGGTCCCCTTTTACACTGTTTCATAGGATATATATTTTGTAGAATATATTCTGTTCACACTTACAGGGACGACAGAGGGTTAAATACACAACATCTAATTGATGGAATTGGAACCAGGTGTGATGGAAGACAAGACAAAACCAATGGAAAATTAAAAGTGGATCGGCGATGGCTAGAAGGTCGGTGACTTCGACCGCCGAATGTTGCCCGAACAAGGAGAGGGACCAACTTTGGCGGAAGTCGTGGAAGGTAGTCCCTAGTTACCACCACAATGTTCCCATTTCTACAATCTCTCTTCTTTAAATGTTATTTTAAATCTAACTGTAACCACACTGCTAACTTTTTGCCTAACCATAACCTTAAATTAATGTTAAAATTCGTTTTTCATTAAATTTTTACATTAAGCCTATAGTAAATTTCGACTTTGTGGCTTTGGTAACTAGTGGAAACCCTAATTGAATCCGAACTCTTCATTGCGACAACGCTGAAACATCAATTCCTGGGCGAGACAGTGCCACATTTTCATTTGTGCCGAAATCAAAACAGAAATGTTACATAAACAATCACACAAAAAAACATCTTAGTCAAGTATTTAATCAGTCGTCTTACTCATGAAGAGAATGATGACGCAATCTTTGCAAAAGACATTGATCAGGGTAATTACCCTGTAGTTAGCACAGGGAACAGCGCGAGCAGAGACGACGTCATCACGTCATCCAAAAACATGGTAGGCATTGACTCTGAGTGATGAAAAAATTAAAGACCTCAGCAACAATTATTAGAATAATTGAATGGATGTTTTGTGCACAAAGGTGGTGGCTAAAGTATCTTATAAGGAATTTTCATATCTGACTTCTCTATGTGGCCATCTATGGAAATTGTCTTTCTGGGCCGGGTGTCAGTTAAACTGCAGTACCCAAACAAAACTGTAGGAGCAGTCGAAACAGTGCTTCTAGACCAGAACCCTGGCCCTTGAGCAGATAAGTACGGAAGTACTGAAATCCAGCAAGGAATAAAAAAAAGTATTCACTCGTTATATCGAGATCATCATTTATTTATCTCATATGATCACGACATAACACAAGTTTTGTTGAGATGTTCTCTGTTGTTGTAACAAGAACCCACGAGAGAAGTCACACATCCACCGTTGTGGGTGGTGGACAACAAATATTCCCTATGTACCACATTCTAGGCCAAGATTTACACTTTTGCCCTCCTCAAGCACTATCACAATCCAAAAGACAGACACTCTCTGCCAATCAGCCAACCATCTTTTACGACTCACCTGTTTACGAGGGATTTTTAGCTAGTCTTTCAGGTGCCAGGGACGTGAATTCCAGGACAGGGGGGGTGTATGCTATCAATAGCGCAAGGCCATTTAACCACGTTTTCTGGACAATGTATCAAACTGAAGGACTCATTACATGTTGAGAACTTGAAGCATACTGTGAAATTTCTCTTCTGATATCTTTAAAATGGGTATAATGTGTATTTGCTGTAACATGAAATGTGGATATTTCACCCAAGGCATGTTTGGAACCTACAGGCCGCGTATTTCATCCTAAGGACTGTTGAACTGTTTTCTGTACAATAGGACATGTTGGACACTTATGAGGACATGTCAGGTTTGTGTCAATGGACAGGAATGTGCTGGATTTTCAGAATCAACTGGGTGATCCCTGTGACACGCTGTCTGGCCTAATCAGCCGCCCTCCGCGAGTATCCGTATAAATTACAGGACTTGCTATCAGACGTCAGGTTAAGTTTCTTTGCGCGGCCACACCAGTTGAACAGAGTGATCCATACCTCCTTTGAAGCCAAACACCTAATGACGAAAACATATTCTATTCAGACCGAAGCAATCATGCCAGAGGTGGCCCTGCGGAACACACAGTGCTCTCATTTTAAACAAAGTAACTAAGTTCACCATCCATCCCACCTGTGATCAGATAAAGAATTAGCTGCACGGAAACAACTAATGGACTTTACTTTCCTGGACTGAGTACTGACAGAGAGAGAAGTGGGTATCGCTGCTTGGGCTGTGAATTATTTGGCCTCAGCACTGCTGTCGAGAGAGACTTGGACAACCATCCATCCCTGCTCCATCCCATCCTAATCGGAATCCAACTGGGCAGGCAACACTGACATAGAAGTAATATATCCCTGTTATATTCTTCATCTCCTCTGAAAGTGGCATTGTGTGTGTAAAGTGGTGGAAGTTATAAGAGTACTGTAAGACGGTTTAAAGTTTAATTTACAAACCCATGATCAATACTGTCTCAGCACTCTACACATCGGAGGCTAATTGGTAGCCTAGTTCATGTCTTTTCCTGGTTGGTGCGCTCTAGACTCTGTGAATGCCTAAATTGATGAAGTCCTCACATTTTCTCTTTCAATGAATAAGATCATGTCATTCTCAAAATTCTTGTGAACGTTCTGTTGTATTTGCCTGAGTGGAATACGGAAACCAGTTATACTGTGGAGACTCTCACCTCAATAACTGTGTTGTACCCCATTGTACCCTGTTTTATAACATGTCTTTAACAATCTTGTTTTCCAACTTATTAAGTCTAGTAAATAAAACCTTAAATTAATTATTTGTGGCACTGAGTTCATTTGCGAGCGTTTGGGCTGATAAGTGAGGATTCTGCCTTGTAGGCTCTCTGCAAGGAGCCTTACATATGAAACAGCTTACAAAGCAGCGTCTGGATTTATCAGCTTCTGAGGCTGCTATTGAAATTGATCAGCCTGTCAGGAATGGAGCTCACCCACTCTGTAAATGTAAATATTATCTATAAAACATGAAGTGTCCCTTACAATTATACACATATCAGTTATGAAAGCTAACAACCAGCACATATAACAAGCTAGCTAGATATCTATCTAACTAACAAAACTACCTAACTTGCTCACCTGCTCAAAAGACTAGCCAAGTTAGGTGCATTGTTGATTGCATGTGATTGGCTGTGGTCTGGTAGGTAGCACAAAGCCTGGGAGACAGTGCTGCCTGTCAGGCATCATTCAGAGTTTAAATGCCCCACAAGCTCTTAGTTCAAGGTAAGGGGTGTTTAGCTTGCTAACATTCTAATTTGTAAACTAATAATGAGCTCCAAACACTAATGAAAGCATGATGTTAGCATGAAATGTACCATCCCATAGTGTAAGTAAGTAAGAAGCCTTGGCTTCTTGCGAGCCGGACTGGCTCATAGGGCAGGACCCTATCTCCTGCTTCTGTAGCGTGGAGCACTGTAACCAACTTCATATAGCCACCCAGAAGAAAAGCACACGGACGCCCACACTCCAGGTTGTCTTGGTTTTTATCTGCAGTAAAAGATATCAAACGATAATGACAGGCATTGACAGGACAGTCACAGCCACACGTTCACTGCTCTCAGAATATCTCTCTCAGACTCTATGCACAAAGTGATCATATAGTATAAATGCGTTGTGCTTAGAAAATAACAAAAATAAAGTAAAGCATTCCTGCAGTAGAAGATATCAAACAGTGATGACAGGAATTGAGAGGACGGTCACAGCCACACGTTCACTGGTTAGGTAAGACACAAGATATATTTTTGAACGCAACAACAGTAATAATGCATGTCCTTTTTATATAAACCTTTTAAGGTAGTAAGAAAATACATTCACTTAATATTTCTATAAATCACCTGCTAGCAATAGCTAGAGTGACATTACAGTGCACTGACTGACGGTGCTCGTTAGCTTGTCATTAACGTGGCTAGCTAAGCCAGCAAAAACTTGCTTAACTTGCTGAAATAGGCTTTAAATACATTAACGGCAACATAAATATATACATAGCCACATTCGCTATTGACTTTGGAATATATGAACCAGTTTTCAAAAGACACGATTGTGTTATACAGTTTTAACCGGTTAAGACTCTAGGGGCAGTATTTCATTTTTGGATAAAAAGACGTGCCCGTTTTTAGCGCAATATTTTGTCACGAAAAGATGCTCGACTATGCTTGGAATTGATAGTTTTGGAAAGAAGACACTCTGACGATTCCAGAACTGCAAAGATTTTCACTGTGAGTGCCTTAGAACAAAACCTACAGGCAAAACCAAGATGTTTGAGCGACCAGGAAATCAACAGGATTTCTGATGGCACGTTTTCCATGATCGCCTTATATGGCTGTGAATGCGACAGGAATGAACGGACACTTCCTATCGTTTCCCCAAGGTGTCTGCAGCATTGTGACGTATTTGTAGGCATATCATTGGAAGATTGACCATAAGAGACTACATTTACCAGGGGTCCCGCACGGTGTCTGCGTGGAAATTGGTGCGCAAAAGTCAGGTACCAGTATTTTTCCATCCGAATCTGAGAACAATGCAGGCTTCCAGGAATGGCATTTCAATGAAGAGATATATGACAAAACACCTTGAGGATGGATTCAAACAACGTTTTCCATGTTTCAGTCGATATTATGGAGTTAATTCGGAAAAAAGTTTGACGTGTAGGTGACTGAATTTTCGGTTAGTTTCGGTAGCCAAATGCATAGTAACAAAACGGAACGTTGTGTCCTACACAAGCATCTTTCAGGAAAAACTGGACATCTGCTATGTAACTGAGAGTCTCCTCATTGAAACATCTGAAGTTCTTCAAAGGTAAATTATTTTATTTGATCCCTTTGCTGGTTTTTGTGAATATGTTGCGTGCTAAATGCTAACGCTAAATGCTAAGCTAGCTATCACCACTCTTACACAAATTATTGATTTTCTCTGGTTCTAAAGCATATTTTGAAAATCTGAGACGACAGGATTGTTAAGAAAAGGATAAGCTTGAGGATAGGCATATTTATTTCATTTCATTTGCGATTTTTAGAAATCGCTAACGTTGCGTTATGGTAATGAGCTTGAGGCTATGATTACGCTACCGAATACGGTGTGGGTAGGACTAACAGGTTAAACCATTTTTTTATGTACAGATGAAATAGACTCTCATAATATCTCTCTCAGACTGAAGAGCAGGCAGACCAACTTTCCAAATAGGGGAGAAGAACTCAAAGCCCACTAGTTGTTCTTTCAAGGAAAATATTTTTTTAATGCTATTGACAACAGTAGAATGGCAGCAAATATTTTTATGAATTCGACAACACATAATGAAAGGAAATTTATATCTGCTACATCCTAATCTGTTTCACCTGTCTTTGTGCTTGTCTCCACCCCCTTCCAGGTGTCGCCCATCTTTCTAGCTTTCCCGGTTTTTGACCATTCTGCCTGCCCTGACCTTGCCTGCCATTCTGTATCTTGTCACAACACCCTGGATTACTGACCTCTGCCTGCCCTGACCCTGAGCCTGCCTGCCGTTGTGTACCTTTTGGACTCTGCTCTGGACTACTGACCTCAGCTTGCCCTTGACCTGTCGTTTGCCTGCCCCCCTGTTTCTTTAATAAACTTTTGTTACTTCAAAACTGTCTGCATCTGGGTCTTTTCCTGAGCCTTGATAGTACGAACTGGCCATGACGGACCCATCAGACTCAAACCAGCTCCGCAACGCCGTCTGCTCCCAAGTAGCCACCATTGGAAGGCATGAGGAGTTGCTTCGTGGTTTTATTGAAGGGTTCCAGACCTTGCCCAAACGCCATGAAAGCACGTTGAACACATTGCTGGAGAAATTCTGTGGGTTGTCTGTCAGGCAGCCTACCATGACAGTAAATTCCCAGCCACTCAGTAACCCGGCTGTTAGCCACCCCGGTTTCCCGAGACCCCGCTTACCTCCCCTGAATGCGTCGCTGGAGAACCTGTCACGACATTTCTCACACAGTGTTGTCTCATCATCGAGCTGCAGCCCTCCTCCTTCCCCTCGAACCGCTCAAAGATAGCCCTCCGGGACATCAGCGTGATGAGGTACGCTATCGCCTGGGCTACAGCAGTGTTGGAACAACAATCAGCCTTATGCTTCAGTCTGGAGGAGTGTGTGGCAGAGGTGAAGAAGGTTTTGATTCTCCATTGTCCCGGAGAAGCTGCCCAGAAGTTCCTCCAGCTTCAGCAAGACTCCCACAGTGTGGCAGACTATGCAGTGGATTTCCGCACGTTGGCAGTTGAGAGAGCCTGGAACCCGTAACCGTTGTTCGACACGTTCCTGCATGGATTATCGAAGGAAGTTAAGGACGAATTAGCAGCCCGGGACCTACCGATGGATCTCGACACACTCATTGCATTGACCATCTGGATCGATGGGTGGCAACGCGAACATACAGTAGGAAGGAGAGGAGGTCTGATTCCACTCGCCCTCCCAAGGATTCTACCTCGCTTCTGAGGCATTGCCTGAAGTCAGCGCCGCCTGGCCCGTGACGTCTTCCGGTGGGCTCAGAAGTTGCCCCGGACCTCTCCGCCATTCCTGTGGAGTACCAGGTTCTCTACAAGGTTTTCAGTAAGGCCCTTCAGTTCCTTCGCACCGACCCTATGACTGCAGGATCAACCTTCTCCCAGGCACCACACAGCCCCGAAGACGACTGTAATCTCTGTCGGGTCCGGAGACCAAGGCTATGGAGACCCATATTGAGGACTCCATAGCTGCAGGGTGTATCTGTGCTTCTGCCTCCCCCGCCGGCACAGGGTTCTTCTTTGTGGAGAAGAAAGACAAAACCCTACGCCCATGCATCAACTACCGGGGCCTCAATGACATCACGGTGAAGAACCGCTACCCACTACCACTCATCGCCTTGGCCTTCGAGACGCTCCAGGGAGCCACAGTTTTCTTCAAGTTGGACCTGCGGAATGCTTACTATCTGGTGCAGATACGGGAAGGGGACGAGTGAAAGACTTCCTTCAACACGGCCAGCAGTCACTACAAATATCTGGTCATGCCATTTGGCCTTACCAACGCTCCAGCTGTCATCCAGGCCCTGGTCAATGACGTTCTCTGTGACATGTTGAACCGGTTCATCTTCGTCTACATCGACGACTTCCTAATTTTCTCCCAATCAGCCCAAGAAGACGTGTTCCATGTCCGACAGGTCCTCCAGCGCCTCCTGGAGAACCAGTTTTAGTAAAAGTGCAGAAAAGCGAATTCCATCGCTCCACCGTCCCCTTCCTTGGTTATATCATTGTTGCAGGGAATGTAGAGATGGAAACCGGGAAGGTGAGAAAGGTGGTAGATTGGCCCTAGCCTACGTCTAGAGTGCAGCTGCAGCTTTTCCTGGGATTTGCCAACTTTTATTGCTGTTTTATCCAGGGTTACAGCACCCTGGCTTCCGCACTGTCCCCACTGTCTGCACTCACCTCTCACCGGATGTTTGTTCCTGATGCTGTCCGCCCCTTGTCCCTGGAGTGGGCCCACTCCTCCAGGCTTACCTGCCACCTGGGCACCCGTCGGACTTTGGCCTTTGTGCGGCTACATTTTTGGTGGCCTATCATGGTCCCGGACGTCTCCGCGTTCGTTGCCGCCTGCACCATCTGCACGCAGAACAAGACTCCTCTGCAAGCTCCGGCTGGTCTCCTTCAACCAGTGCCTGTCCCTCACTGTCCCTGGTCTCACATATTCCTGGACTTTGTCACCACCAACCTGACAGTAGTGGACCCGTTTTCCTAAGCCGCTCACTTAATTTCTCTCCCCAAGCTACCCTTTACCAAAGAGACGGCCCAGCTCATGGTGCAGCAAGTCTTCCGGATCCATGGACTCCCGGTGGACATAGTCTCCGACCAGGGTCCTCAGTTTTCATCCCGGTTCTGGAAGGTGTTCTGCACACTCATTGGGTTGTCGGCCAGCCTGTCCTCCGAGTTCCACCCTCAGTCCAAAGGCCAGTCGGAGCCTGCAACACCCCCCTCTGCTCTGGCACTGGGTTCTCGCCTTTCAAGTGTTCACAGCCCTTTGTCTCCTGTTTCTATGCCCACCGCTCTTCCCTGTCTCATAGACGGCCAACTGGCGTACACGGTGAGGCACATCCTGAAGGTTTGACCGCGGAGCAGGAGATTCTAGTACCTGCTTGACTGGGAGGGTTATGGCCCGGAGGAGAGGTGCTGGGTACCCGCTAGGGACATCCTGGACCCAGGCCTCATCGTTGAGTTCCTACACCGGCACCCCGGTCAACCAGGTATGCGCCCAGGTAGGACGCCAGGTGGCGCCCCTCCAGGGGGGGAAGTCCTGTCACACCCTGATCTGTTTCACCTGTATTTGTGCTTGTCACCAGCCTCTCCAGGTGTTGCCCATCTTCCCCATTATCCCCATTGTACTTATACATGTGTTCTTTGTTTGTCTGTTGCCAATTTGATTTGTTTGTTTCGTCAAGCCTGTCAGTTTTTCCCGTGCTCCTGTCTTTATCTAATTTCTGTTTTCTAGCTTTCCTGTTTTTTTATCATTCTGCCTGCCCTGACCCTGAGCCTGCCTGTCGTTCTGTACCTTTCGGACTCTGCTCTGGACTACTGACCTCTGCCTGCCCTTGACCTGTAGTTTGTCTGCTCCCCTGTTTCTGTAAAAAACTTTTGTTACTTTGAAACTGTCTGCATCTGGATCTTCTCCTGAGCCTTAATAATATCACACCTTTTTCTGAAGTAAATGGTTCCACCCATTACTCTGCCCACAAACTGCAGTGTTCTTTGATATTTAAATTGCACCCAGTGCAAGCGAGGTTGATGGAAACTCTACATTTCACTTTGTCACAGCAGCTTGATGTACAAGTTCACCCCCTGGACAGGACGCTAGTCTTTCACAGGGCCTTATCCCCAGTCTACTGTATCTCCTCAGTGCTGAGTGCCAAGCAAAGGCGCATCAGGTCCCATTTTTACCATTTTTGCTATGACTCGTCAAGGGATAAAACTCACAACTTTCCATTCTTAGGCTGGACACTCTAACCACAAGGCCACTTAGTGTAGCAATTAATAAAAATGGATGCGCTGGTCCACCGTGCCCTGCCACCTCAACCATACTGTCAATCTATCATGAGTATGTTCACTCCTATTTATAGAGTTTATCTTGTGATCTCGACAAAACAACGTTTGTTACATGGTGATCATGAGATAAATAAGTTGTGATCTCGACATAATGATTCGTTGCCATAGAAATGTACCTAGATAAAAGGTTAGCCACTTCAACATGTGATCGTTATCCCGAGTTGAACTCAGAGTTGACCAAAGTTACCTTGCTAACTCCTCAAACCTGCTTTGTAGGATACCCCTTAGCAGTGAACCACAGTAAACAGCAAAGAGCAATGGTTATAAAGTTAGTCGGTTGTTGGTCAAATCCTCTTGCCGATGGTCTAAGTGTGGCCGTGAAGGCCACCTCCTGAGGCCAGGCTACCACTGAGCTCCCTGTGTATCCATCCATCCGCTCGCCCGCCAGCAAGCCATCCAGCCAGCCAGTAGCTTCAATCAACAAAGTACAGCCCAGTACAGCACAGCACACAGACACACCACACAAGCATTCGAGTTTGGCTGACATTGCAAGACTGGACTAAGAGTAGAATTGTTTCCAAGTGTAGGCTATGCTATTGTGCTGTGTTCTACATGACTCCATCCAGTAGGAATGTAAGCCAAATGGGAGAAAAGAACATCCTCAAAAACGGGGTTTTAACACTAATATAGCTCCTACAAGTGTTGCGTGTTTGAATATCTCACCTATAATAGTAATAAACATGTGAATAAAGTCCTGACCCAAACCACTGGTATACTGAAACATTGACACTGGGAGCTCTGTGAGATTACAAAATTGGGTCAAATAATGAATTTCCACACTAAATTGCGGTATTGAGGATATATTGTGGCTACCTCACAATTTCTGAAGGAGCCTGATTCGTGAAAAAAGTTTCCAATCCTTTCACCTTTCAGTGCTAGTGATGAGGTGAAAAGGAGAAAGGGAAAGGAATCCATTAAATAGTGTTAGGTCAAAGTCGATGCCCACTGTGAAGACCCTCCTGTGATTAATATCTCTGAGCATTGATCAGTCCCACTGAGCGTGCTGGCTAGGTGCATTATATGCCCAGTGAGGCAGAGAGGACTGTGGAGCCGAGGTATGTCAGGCTAGGTCGGGCTGCTTGACCTGTGACCTGCTAGCTGTTGGTGGGGGCCCTCTGTGGTCTGTAGCTGATTGGAGTTGGCAGGCCGGACAGCCCCTCAGAGGAACTGGGCTTTGGGCCACAGCTGCAGGCAGGCTCCCTGATGCCCAGAGACAGAACATCCCCCCCACCCCTCCTGCCCAAAGACCTTCCCCCAGACAAAACTCCTCAAGTCTTTGAACTGGACCGCTAATCCGCAGCTCTCTTCAGGTGGCTCGTCCCCATGGAAGCGGGAATGGGGCAGTGGAGTGTGGTGTAGGGAGGGGAAGAGAGGGAGTTCACGGTGCAGAAGGAGGTGGTTGTGAGGAGGGGGGGGCTACCAGGGCGGTTGGGTCCTTTAGGGAACCAGATGACAATGGAAGCAGTTGGACATGGCACAAAACCAGAAAAGGGTTCCACAAAGAGAGAGCGAGAGAGCGAGAGAGTGACACATGGACCGGGACAATGCTTCTCTGGATGGAGGGAGAGCAGGACGTTGTGGGGAGGGCCAGGCCAGTTTGCTTTGATCTCTGTCTTATTTAGAAAAGGATAAATGGAATTAGAGGAGCAGGACGGAGTTGAAGTAGAGAAAGGGGGAGGGGAGCAGATCCTGGATCCTCTGCTCTTGAATGCGACACATGGAAGGAGCTGATGTAAGGGGGTGGGATGTTTCTAGGTCCACCAGCCATGTCAGAGCAAGGATGTGGGGGGAAAGGAATTTACAAATGAAAGGACGTTTTTATTTTAATACGATAACGTTTTTCCATTTCGCTGCTCCACCAGCAGGCAGTTCAGCTCTTTAAGTGCAGCAAGCTGCAGAACAATGTCTTAGAGGGGAGCTGGCAGGAGGTACAGAGACAGAGAGGAGGGCTGTGGAGGAAGGAAGGGTTAGATATCTTAGAAGAAGAGCAGCCATGACAGGTATACAGTACGGCATGGAGTCAGTGCATTACTATAGTATTATACACACTACATGATTCTAAGAATAGTAGGACAAATCGTGTCTTATTCCAACAAGCAAGCACAGCCCGTTCGTTAAAATCTAAAGCAAGTCATATGTGCATAACGTATATAAGTTTTGTATTTTTAAAACGGTCCCTGCCCTGACTTTTTCTCATCCCGAACAGGTGAACACAATTGATTCAAAACAAGATAGAATGTAGCCTGTTGTGTGACAAAAACGATCTTAAGGGCCCAATCCAGAAACTGCTATCCTGTCCTCTTTCCTTGGCCTCGGTTCCTGGACTGGGTCTTTGAGTTCTGGCACGGACGTCTGTGTTACCAGGTCCTGTCTAACAGTGTTACTGCCAGTCTCTGAAGCTGACAATGTTATTGAAAGTGTGGGAGTCTGAGCCGAGATACAGAGGTGGTACATGGACATAAACAGATTATCACTGCCCTGCGAATGGAATGGCTTTTGTTTCTCTCATTGAAAAATGTGTCAAAGTAACCACTTGTTGTCTGTGTCTAAATGCTTTCCCCGACCTGCATACCACAACACGCATTTAAGGCTTTATGGATACATTCTGAATCACTCCCAAGATTGAAAAGGGACATTCATAGTTGAAATATTAGGGGCATTTGAGGTAGGGTGACAAGTGTGGATCACACAGAGTCCCATCATCAGCCCTTGAACTGAACCATGTCAAAAGGTCAAAGTAAAGGGAGTCGTGTGGCAATTGGAATCAAGGTCGGGTCCATGGGCTGATCTGTGGGGCCGTGTGGAGAGCTACAGGTCATTTGGGCTATGTGGGTGGGTCAGGAGCCCTATTGGAGGTTCATAAGGCCATTGTAAGGGGTTCAGAGACGGGAACAGGGACAGAATGTCACTGGTTTTGTATATGTGTTAGGGCTAGAGGGTCTGTGGACTTGGATTTGATGATCCATGACAAATACAGGGAGGAATAGCTCCATCAGAGATGCTGTGTTAATCGAACCACTAGATTTGTGTGTGTGTGTTTATGTTTGTGTGTGAGGTTGTATTTTTATGTGAGGTTGTTTTGTGTGTGACGTTGTGTTTGTGTGTGAGGTTGGGGATGTGTGTGAGGTTGTGTTTGTTTGTGAAGTTGGGGGGATGTGAGGTTGTGTTTGTTTGTGAAGTTGGGGGGTGTGAGGTTGTGTTTGTGTGTGAGGTTGAGTGTGTGTGTGAGGTTGGGTGTGTGTGTGAGGTTGGGGGTGTGTGTGTGAGGTTGGGTGTGTGTGTGTGAGGTTGGGTGTGTGTGAGGTTGTGTTTGTGTGTGAGGTTGGGTGTGTGTGTGAGGTTGGGGGTGTGTGTGTGAGGTTGGGTGTGTGTGTGAGGTTGGGTGTGTGTGTGTGTGAGGTTGGGGGTGTGTGAGGTTGGGGAGGTGTGTGAGATTGGGTGTGTGTGTGTGAGGTTGTGTTTGTGTTTGTTTGTGGTTGGGGGTGTGTGAGGTTGGGTGTGTGTGAGGTTGTGTTTGTGTGTGAGGTTGGGTGTGTGTGTGTGTGAGGTTGGGTGTGTGTGTGTGAGGTTGGGTGGTGTGTGTGTGAGGTTGGGGGTGTGTGTGTGAGGTTGGGGGTGTGTGTGAGGTTGGGTGTGTGTGTGAGGTTGGGGGTGTGCGTGTCAGGATCTTAATCATGCTTGACTCTGAATGAGGTGGAAATGCGTTGGGAAATGTGACTGAATTTTCTTGCTTGAACTTCACATTTTGTGCTTGGGTGAGCGTGTCTGTTCTGTGGTCTGGGAAGCAGGAACGAGTCTGTGTGTGTGTGTCAGTGTGTGTGTGTGTCTGTGTGTGTCAGTGTGTGTGTGCTTCTGGTGGGAGGGGAAGATTAACTGTCATTGGTAGGTGATGCTGACATCCTGCAATTTGTGTCAAGCACTAAGGGCACAGTGAGTGAACTGAACTGGGAGTACACACACACACACACACACACACACACACACACACACACACACACACACACACACACACACACACACACACACACACACACACACACACACACACACACACACACACACACACACACACACACACACACACACACACACACACACACACACAGTGGAATATAATTTTCAGGGTTCACCCTGTCAACCTGCTTCACCTTGCCCTCTCCTGCCCCTCTGCCCTCCTGTTGTGGGATGGCACCAGTGGTGTGGCAGTTGTCCCCACACCCCCACAGAGATGCAGACATTCACAGCCCTCTTCAACTGTACCAGCGGGGTCCTCCTCTCATCATCCCCCCCTCTGTGTGCAAACACATTCCTGGAGCCGCTGACCCGCTCTCCCTGGGTTACCATAGCGACCACTGCTTCTCCATAGCGACCATTACTTCCCTAAAGCACACACAACAAGGGGCTTCATCTCCAGGTGACCAGTTTAGTCTCTGTCTTTCTCCTGTCACTTTCCTTCTCCACTCCTCCACTAGTTACCTCTGTCGTTCACTCTCTCCCTCTCCCTCTCTCTTTCGTCTCACACCATCTCTGTCTTTCTCCTGTCACTTTCCTTCTCCACTCCTCCACTAGCTACCTCTGTCGTTCACTCTCTCCCTCTCCCTCTCTCTTTCGTCTCACACCATCTCTGTCTTTCTCCTGTCACTTTCCTTCTCCACTCCTCCACTAGCTACCTCTGTCGTTCACTCTCTCCCTCTCCCTCTCTCTTTCGTCTCACACCATCTTTGTCTTTCTCCTGTCACTTTCCTTCTCCACTCCTCCACTAGCTACCTCTGTCGTTCACTCTCTCCCTCTCCCTCTCTCTTTCGTCTCACACCGTCTCTGTCTTTCTCCTGTCACTTTCCTTCTCCACTCCTCCACTAGCTACCTCTGTCGTTCACTCTCTCCCTCTCCCTCTCTCTTTCGTCTCACACCGTCTCTGTCTTTCTCCTGTCACTTTCCTTCTCCACTCCTCCACTAGCTACCTCTGTCGTTCACTCTCTCCCTCTCCCTCTCTCTTTCGTCTCACACCATCTCTGTCTTTCCTTTGCTCTATTAGTCTGTGGTCGGTGAGGTCCAGGGATATATGCTTGCAGAAAAGAGTCAAAACTTTTTTGAATTTCCTCAGTCTGTAGTTTCTAAAGACTTTGAGCATGGTCGCTGTGAACTGATCCCATTCACAGTGGGAAAATGTGATATTACAGTAACAACGCATAATACAAACATGACATTATTGGACACTAGAGAAAATGGGATATGATCTGATGATGAAATCACGCCCAGGCTTGAGCATGTCCCGGGTAGCCTCTCTTCTCACAGCCAGACAAGGCTTCAGGTCTCTGGGTGGTCGCAGGTAAAGAAAGGCCATGTTATGTACTATGTCTTATCATCAGGCTCTGTCCTCTGTTGTTTCTTCCTATTCATCTCCATTGAAATGAACCCTGGTGCTGTTCGTTCTAACCTCAGCTGCCTGCCATCCCAATCCCATTCCACTGCTGACAGGCCCTTGGTATTGACAGAGATCCGCAGTCAAATTTGTATTTTTTTATTCTCCTCGTTCATTTTTTGAGGTCAGCGCTTGCTTTTTGTGAGAGAATGATTGTAGCCTTTACAAAAATAAAATGCCCCGCATCCCTCCTCCCCCCTCTCTGACAGGACTGCCGGTTTCCTAGCGTGTCCTGACCTTTCTCCCGAAAGACCATAACAAGACCAACTGAGAAAAACAGAGAGAGAGAATGTGTATGTAAATGGTTTAATTACACTGTAATGGAAGTCAATACACGTGCATGTGCGCGTGTGCGAATGTGTGTGTGTGCGCATGAGTGCGATTGTGTGTGTGTCGGAAAGAAAATGTAGATTAGTTATGATGACTGGGGATGGGGTTGATGTAAATAAAGATATTTACTGCATTCCATCTTCCTACTGTAGCCATGACAACTTCATAGCGGGAATAGATGTCTGTCTTACTGTGCTGACATGAATGTAGAAGGAAGCACTGTTTAACTCCCTTTCCTCCCCCGAACACACACACACACACACACACACACACACACACACACACACACACACACACACACACACACACACACACACACACACACACACACACACACACACACACACACACACACACACACACACACATCCTACACCCCTTGAGAATACAGCTTTTTCCGGTCTTATAGTAACACTGGCCATAAGACCGAAAACTATGGTGGGCTGGGGAGGTGGGGGAGAAAAGGAGGGACTTTCCTTACAAGTGGATTTAAATGAGTAAAATATGTTTAGTGATATCTAGCTTTCTTCAACATCAGATTGGCAACTTTACTGTTTACACTAGCCTTGGACACAGTGTGGTCAAAGCCACATTCCTGCTTCATGTGTGAGTACAGCTATTATATTAGCATACCATAAATATCATGGTATATAGACAAACAAAATAAGGATAGCAATTCACACTATACAAGGGCTTCTAATCTAAACCATATTGCACATAGTGTTGCACACTTGATTAATGCAATGATTCACAAATGTGTGGATATTTAAAAATATATATATTTTAAAAGCCTTTCATTTTCCATTTGGCTAACAAAGCAAAAATGCTGTCTACTGGTATTACGGTAAGTAAGGTCATCCTTGCAGAGAGATTAGTTGTCCTTACACTGTACCACTCAGAGGGGGGGTATGTGGTGTAGATGTCCCCCACACTACCTCCGGAGGTGGTGTGGGAGACATCCCTTAAAGAGAGATTTGAGTCTAGATCTGTCTCTTTAGACTACACAAGTATCTCTCCTGGACCAAGTTTAAGTTGTCAAAGTTTAGTAGTGTAGTGCAAAGAGGCCCTTAGCCCCAGAGCGAACCTAGTCTCTAAAGTACTCCTAAAATAAACTGTAACCTGGATATAAATATATATCTCCTCAGTCTTCACTGTCAGCAGGACAAAGCAGAGGCAGATTGTGACCAAGCACAGACTCACTCTCTGGCCCTGTGTCCCTTTTCTTCCACAGGAAACAGGAAGTCCATGACTGCATCCCAAACGGCACCCTATTCCCTACATATTGCAAGAAATACACTATAAAGAGAATAGGCTGCCATTTGGGACTCATCCCCATTCATACCTACTGCTGGATATTTAACAGATTAGCTGATGATTGCAGGGCTGCACTGCTTGATAGAACAACGTTGGAATAGATGTGTGTTTGAAAACGGTGTTTCAAACAGGACTTTCAAAGTGATTAGCATTTCATTCAGCTCTCAAAAACCCAGAGAAGAACCGACATCAATAAAACATTCTGAGAAATTAAAATAGATTGTGGAATTAGAGATGGATTGCAAGCTTTTGTGTGTGTGTAATAGTGTTCTCTGTCAGAAGTCTTCTGTCACACTTGGTAATGATCAAAGTCCTCCTCTGGACCCCCTACTGAACATACATACTCAGTCATCTGAAGCAGAATTGCTCATCCATGCAGCTCAACACATTTGTACCACAACTCCTTCCCTAGTATTCTTCACAGGTAGAGTCGTTCTACTAGTGCTTGTGTTTCTGATAAAAAACTGTGATCTTTTGCTATTCAAATCCTGAAGTTTCAAGTGTGGGTTGATCATGAGTGTTTGCTGTGGTTCCAGTACCTCTGTATAAGCATTTGTGTGTGTGTACGTACATGCGTGTGTATATGTGTGTGCATGCGTGTGCTTCCAATGCCTGTGTATTATATTGTATGTGCGTGCATGTGTGTGCTTCCAATGCCTGTGTATTATATTGTATGTGCGTGCATGTGTGTGCTTCCAATGCCTGTGTATTATATTGTATGTGCTTGCATGCGTGTGCTTCCAATGCCTGTGTATTATATTGTATGTGCGTGCATGTGTGTGCTTTTCAGTCGGTACTCGGCTGAATCAGGAGTTCCAGAAGCTCCCGTTAGGTCGGAAGCATAAGAGAGGGGCAGGGATGGGTGACGGCCTGCCTTTGTGCTCTAAATCCAGGGGGAATCCACCACCCATTGTGGCTCCTGGATCGTGTGCCAGGCAGAGAGCTGAGAGGGGATTTCTAATAGAAGCTCTGCACAGTAGACGAGATGACTCGCATGTTGTTTTTTTAAACTCTGTTTCTGTTATTGTTTCCCTAGATGGACCCGTTGCACAGTCAGTCCCAGAGCCCCAGAGCCCAGACCATGACAGGGAGGTGGGCCTGGAGAGGTGGGTCTGTAGGGCCAGGAGAAGTAGGGGCTCAGGTGTGTGACTGGGGGAGCAGTTCGAAACATCCAGTACAGGATGAATGGGCTATTAGCCTCTTCAGAAAAGCCCATCACATTCCTTCTCTCTCTAACAAACACATTCTGTAAACTACACTGAACAAAAATATAAATGCAATATGCACAATTTCAAGGATTTTACTGAGTTACTGTTCATATAAGGAAGTCAGTTTATTGAATTTCTTTTTATTAGGCCCTAATCTATGGATTTCACATGACTGGGAATCAGTGGCAGTCGGTTCCGTTTAAGACAAGGACTTATTTCTATTACAGCATATTGGATGAGTGTCATTCATATTCCATTCACCCATCTCAATGTAACATCGATAGCTTGAGGCTACTACATGATACATTTTTCCCTGTACCAATTACAAGGTTTACACAACCTGGCCTATGAAGTTTACAACATAGGTGCAGAGATCTAAGAATTTTGAGGTGACAGACAGACAAGGTGACAGACAGACAAGGTGACAGACAGACAAGGTGACAGACAATTTCAAGATGACAGACAGTGAAACATGCAATATCGCCTTGCACACAATTGCCTACATCTAGCTGATCTAGGGTGTAATCATTAGTCCAACAATTGCAAACAATAATTTCT
Organism: Oncorhynchus gorbuscha; assembly: GCF_021184085.1. NCBI lineage: Eukaryota > Metazoa > Chordata > Actinopteri > Salmoniformes > Salmonidae > Oncorhynchus > Oncorhynchus gorbuscha. Next base: position 25,620,570 of record NC_060182.1, on the reverse strand, counting down.
ATTGGACAAATTATTGTATGTTTATCCCCATTTCTTTCAGTTTCCTTCCATTTAAGAAACGTTTTTCAACAGAATCGGTGGAATGAATACACTCCTGATCACACGCAAACAGTTCACATTCATAGCAGCCACATAAAAACAGCATGATCATTTTGCTCGTTGTATATATCAGTGGAGGCTCCTCAGAGGAGGAAGGGGAGGACCATCCTCTTCAGTGAATTTCATAATCAAAATAAAAATAGTGAAACATTTAAATAGTTATCTTTTTTTAGATAAAATATACTAAATATATTCACATGACCAAATAATTGATACAAACACTGTTTTGCAATGAAGGTGAAGAGTAGCCTCAACAGCACTCTGTGGGGTAGCACCATGGACAGCTAGCTTCCATCCTCCTCTGGGTACATTGACTTCAATACAAACCTCATGGCTCATGGTTCTCACCCACTTCCATAGACTTACACAGTATTTAAGACAACTTCCGGAGGGCGTCCTCCAACCATTCAGAGCTCTTGCAGCATGAACTGACATGTTGTCAACCCAATCAAAGGATCAGAGAAGGAATCTGGTCCTGAAAGCATAAGCTACAGCTAGCTAGCACTGCAGTCCATAAAATGTAGTGTGTAGTTGACTCAAAGAGAGAGAAAGACAATAGTTTAACAGTCTTGAGCAAATTCATACATGAAGGAGAAGCTGTGTAAGTCTATGGAAGGGGATGATTATTATATTATTATAATAATCAATTATTTGGTGACGTGAATATACTGTATTCAGTGTTTTATCTAAAAAGGATCACTTTTTTTATGTTTCACTATTTTTATTTTTATGAAATTCACTGAAACATGAGGTGATGGCAGTGGATGAATGGCACGACATTGGGCCTCAGGACCTCGTCATTGTGTTTGCTGTCCATAGCTTATACCTGCCCATACCATAACCCCACCGCCATCACGGGCACTCTGTTTTCATTTATTTAACCTTTATTTAACTAGGCAAGTCAGATTAAGAACAAATTCTTATTTACAATGACTGCCTAACAAAAGGCAAAAGGCCTCCTGCAGGGACGGGGGCTGGGATTGAAAATGTAAATAAATAAAATAAAAATACAGGACAAAAAAAACACACATCATGACAAGAGAGACAACACAACACAACACTACATAAAGAGAGACCTAAGACAACAACATAGCATTGCAGCAACACATGACAACACAGCATGGTAGCAGCACAACATGGTAGCAGCACAAAACAGGGTACAAACATTATTGGGCACAGACAACAGCACAAAGGTCAGGAAGGTAGAGACAACAATACGATCTAGAAGAAAAAGAAATGCACACCTATTAAGACGAGGTGCTGGCTAGCAGAGTAGAAACTTGAAAATAAAAGAGAGCCGCACACTCTTGGAGCTCAGATGCAAAAATGTAATACTAACGTTTCGACAGCCAATCTGTCTTCATCAGGGTATAATCACAAACACTGAGGGATGACTCTTTATATAGTGTCAAAAGACACAGGTGTCTGTAATCATGGCCAGGAGTGGCCTAATATCATTGGTTAATAATCAAATATTAAAATGTCATACAAAGAACAGCATACAAACAAATGGACATCACGCAAAGCAGTCGCAACTGTCAGTAAGAGTGTCCATGATTGAGTCTTTGAATAAAGAGCTTGAGATAAAACGGTCCAGTTTCAGTGTTTGTTACAGTTCATTCCAGTCGCTAGCTGCAGCGAACTGAAAAGAGGAGCGACCCAGGGATGTGTGTGCTTTGGAGACCTTTAACAGAATGTGACTGGCAGAATGGGTGTTGTATGTGGATGATGAGAGCTGCAGTAGATATCTCAGATAGGGGGGAGTGAAGCCTAAGAGGGTTTTATAAATAAGCATCAACCAGTGGGTCTTGTGATGGGTATACAGAGATGACCAGTTTACCGAAGAGTGCAGTGATGTGTCCTATAAGGAGCATTGGTGGCAAATCTGATGGCCGGACATCTAAACCCTCAGAGGTAGAAATCACACCTGTGGGGAGAGGGGCATTCTTCTTACCAAACCACATGGCCTTTGTTTTGGAGGTGTTCAGAACAAGGTAAGGGCAGAGAAAGCTTGTTGGACAATAAGAAAGCTTTGTTGTAGAGCATTTAATACAAAATCCAGGGAGAGGCCAGCTGAGCATAAGACTGCTCATCTGCAAAAAATGGATGAGAGAGCTTCCTACTGCTTGAGCTATGTTGTTGATGTAAATTAAGAAGAGTGTGGGGCCTAGGATCAAGCCTTGGGGTAGACCCTTGATGGCAGGTAGTGGCTGAGACAGCAGATGTTCTGACTTTATACACTGCACTCTTTGAGGTAGGTAGTTAGCAAACCAGCCCAAAGACCCCTCAGAGACATCAATACTCCTTAGCCGGCCCACAAGAATGGAATAGTCTACCGTATCAAAAGCTTTGGCCAAGTCAATAAAAATAGCAGCACAATATTGCTTAGAATCAAGGGCAATGGTGACATCATTAAGGACCTTTAAGGTTGCAGTGACACATCCATAACCTGAGCGGAAACCAGATTGCATACCAGAGAGAATACTATAGACTTCAAGAAAGCCAGGCAGTTGATTATTGACAAGTTTTTCCAACACTTTAGATAAACAGGGCAAAATAGAAATAGGCCTATAACAGTTAGGATCAGCTTGATCTCCCCTTTAAATAAAGGACGAACCGTGGCTGCCTTCCAAGCAATGGGAACCTCCTCAGAGAGGAGAGACAGGTTAAAAAGGTCAGCGATAGGTTTGGCAATTATAGGGGCAGCAACCAACTTGTTAGGGAGTTATATTCCTGTAGAAGAAAGTGTCTAAACCATCCGACCCAGATAGTTTTTTGGGGTTCAAGTTTAAGGAGCTCCTTTAGCACCTCGGACTCAGTGACCACCTGCAGGGAGAAACTTTGTAGCGGGGCAGGGTTAAAAGAGGGAGGAGCATAGGGGCTCGTCGCATTAGAATGGGTGGGAGATAAGGAAATGTTGGACGGGCAAGGATGCATGGCTGAGTCAAATAGGAATCCTGACTTAATGAAGTGGTGATTAAAAGGCTTAGCCATGTGCTTCTTGTCAGTAACAACCACATCATCAACTTTAAGTGACATGGGCAGATGTGAGGAGGAGGTTTTATTCTCCTGGTCTTTAATTGTTTTCCAGAACTTCTTTGGGTAGGACCCACAGAGAGAGAACTTCTCCTTAAAGTAACTAACTTTGGCCTTCCAGGTTGCCTGAGTGCACTTATTTCTCATTTGCCTGAACGAGAGCCTGAGAGCTTGCGTGTAACTCTGCAAGATCATGGTCGAACCAGGGGCTGAACCTGTTTTTAATTCTCATTTTCATTATGGGAGCATGTTTGTTAATAAACAATATCACTGAAAAAATATAAAAAGAAGGTCCAAGCATCTTCGAAAGAGGGGATCAAGCTGATTCTATACCAATTTACATTGTTCACAACATTGACATTAGCAAACCGCTCGCCCACACGACGCCATAAACGCTGTCTGCCGTCCGCGCAGTACAGTTGAAACTGGCATTCATCCTTGACGAGCACTCTTCTTCACCATGCCAGTGTCCATCAAAGGTGAACATTTGCTCACTGAAGTTGGTTATGACGCGGAACTGCAGTCAGGTAAAGACCCTGATGAGGACGACGAGAACGCAGATGAGCTTCCCTGTGATGGTTTCTGACAGTTTGTGCAGAAATTCTTCGGTTGTGCAAACCCACAGTTTCATCAGCTGTCCGGGTGGCTGTTCTCAGATCATCACGTAGGTGAAGAAGCTGGAAGATGGCGTGGTGACACGTAGTCTGTAGTTGTGAGGCCATTGGACGTACTGCCAAATTCTCTAAAACGATGTTGGAGGCGGCTTATGGTAGAGATATTAACATTCAATTTTCTGGCAACAGCTCTGGTGGACATTCCTGCAGTCAGCATGCCAATTGCACGCTCCCTCAAAACTTGAGACTTCTGTTGCATTGTGTTGTGTGATCAAAATGCACATTTTAGGCCTTTTATTGTCTCCAGTACAAGGTGCACCTGTGTAATGATCATGCTGTTTAATGAGCTTCTTGATATGCCACACCTGTCAGGTGGATATATTATCTTGGCAAAGGAGAAATGCTCACTAACAGGGATGGAAACAGATTTGTGTACAACATTTGAGAGAAATAAGCTTTTGTGTGTATGGAGAATGTCTGGGATATTTTATTTCAGTTCCTGAAACATGGGACCAACACTTCACATGTTGCATTTATATTTTTGTTCAGTATAGATGGTCATCCTACCAGAGCCTTTGATTCTCATTCTATGTCTATGAGGGCAGAATTATAATACAGTCTTTTGATATGAGTGAGTCTGATCAGCCTCCATGAATACTGACTGTTTAGAATGCCAACTGAACTGAATGTCCATGTTAGTCTTGTTTTATCAATCAGCTGGGGTCTAGGGGTCTCCTAGACACCTGTATCAATTTAGGAGACATGCACTGTTACATGATATGTATGTCCATGATGTGCACTTATATCAGATCTCAACTATGTAGAGGCACAACATGATGGCAGTAAGTGACATCATTTGACATTTGCCCAAAATGGCCATAGTGAGCAAATGCATGAAGAAGCCTGTGTCTGGCTGCTGTCTTCAGCTTGCTTCCGGAGAAGAAGCAAGCCCCCCCCCTCCCCCTCTTGAGCACAGATCAAGGAACAGTGTTGCTTGGAGGAACAGGGGAGCAGGGAGACATAGGAATGCAGGAGCCTCAAGGAAAGGAGGGGGCAATTAATTCTACAACATCCCTCTAAGTGTTTTTTCTCCCTGTAGACATTTTGGGTTTCTTTTGTTTCCACTTTCTCCTTCAGTCTCAAGCTACAGTTCTGTTGTTAAGACAACCAGAATGAATGGCTGGCGACTTGTTGGTTTGTAATTCCTGTCTGTCCTCATGGAAGGGCTAGTGTAACAGGGCACCACCACACATCCAAACACACAAACAAACGGGGTATTACAGACACACACACCTCATCATGGACACACACACTCACACACACATATGCTCTGCAGCCTCTGACGTTCAATACCTGACTGTCTCAGTCTGTCTCACTCTACTTTATTTTTTGTAGAATGAAAGTGCTTTTTGGCGGTATTTGAATGAGAGTGAAAATACCCTATTCAGCTTATATGACCCTTTATTAACACGCGTCTCTAGAGCTGCACAAAGCCCCTCGAATGGAGGATGTCTCGTGCTCAGGTATGATGTCCCCTTTCATTCTCTGTGCTCGCCATTCATTGGCTCCCCGGCGCTGGGGGGCTTTTGTTCTTCCCCTCCCCACTCCCTCTCTGTCTGAGCGAGTGAATGGAAATACGCACAGATGTGTTCAAACTTCTCCTGCGCTGTCGCGCAACGGCCAGGCTAGCCTGTGTGTGGTGTCCTCTAACTGGTGGTTAAAAAGATGCGATAGCCTATCCACCTGCGGATGCCACTCTAGCCGGCGGTCTATTGCCGTGGTTCACCGGTGACCAGTCCAAGGGTAGTAGCTGTTCTCGAGGTGCAGACGGCAGCCGGGAAAGCAGCTGTTCTTTTCAGGAGGCGAGACCTTGATCCCCGGCGTCATGGAATGGATGATGCAGCTCAGTGAACCCACATTCCCTTCACTATCGTATCTCAACTCGTCTGCAGTCTAAAAATTACAGAGGCCGAAGGAGTTTATTTTTAAATTAAGGTTAGGTAGCCTGTGCTGTTTATCACTAGGTTATATTGCACCTGCTTTCAACTGCTCGCTATGGTTATGGAAATCTCTACTGGTAGGATATTATTAATTTGTTCAGGATGAATTTTCTATTTTCATTTAGCCTACCACTTAGGCCTATGTAGCTTTTACAAATCACATGTTGATCTATAAAAGGTGAACTGATGTGTGATTTTGTTGATCTAGAATAAAACATAGATTTTGTAATTTGTTTCATAACAAGCATATGGCTGGGATCCAAGGACCACTGTCGATGTTTCTTGTTTTATTTAAAGAAAAATATAATGATGACGCTTGGCATTATTTGATTTCATAGTCATTGAGAGAGCTTCATTCTTGATCCGACTCAATGGTGAATATATGCCACTGCATTTTCTCTTGAGAAAGGAGGCTGAGGGCAACGGGGCCACCAAAGGCAGTCACAGACAGCGAGAGTTAAAACAATTACTACTTTCACCTGCAAACGGCCAGACATCTCGGAGAACGCGTCAACTTACGACAGGACAACAGGTGCCTCTGCGCACCACGACGGACACAGAACTGGCATTGCGCAGCGGGGTAGCAGTGAGAGAAGACACCTCTTACCTGGTGTGAAAACGGAAAAGGTTATACATGCTTGTGCTTTTGATTTAAAAATATAAAAAGGTGTTGAATAAAGTCGTGGGGGAAATTTAGCCCGCTCCGAAGTGGATTCATCTACACCTGTACCTTTCCTTACCACTAGGTGCAGCGCGGCACCATACCTGCTATAATAGTGTAGTTACTACACCACTCCTGTATGTGTGTGTGTGTACACTGTTTGTGTAGCTGTAGCCTGTGTGTAAGTTATGGGTAGTTTATAGTCTGCTCAGAGTGCCCACTGCACTGTATGGCTTTTTATTCCTATCTGACTGCGTTGAGGGTTCATATAGGGATGGAAGCCATGCAGTGCGCTGGGCTCATATCACGCTGGACCACAGAAGAGGACCACGGATACAATCCCCCCAGTGCTCACCCCCCTCTCCCCTCAACTTCCCAACCCCTCCCCATGATGATCTGTCTCCTACTGCATCAAGACTGTCTGGAAATGTGTCTCTCTTATCAGTTCACAGACAGCTCCCTGAAGTGACATAATACCTCCAGGCTCCATCATCACCCAGATGTACATCCACAACAAGAAAACATTGTGTGTGTTTGTCCATGAGGAGGTGTGTGTATATGTGTGTGTCTGTGCCACCTTATCAAATACAGAGCTATATGTTTATATATCCCCCTCTGCAGCTTGTTATGGTCTAATCTCACATGTTGATTTTGAAAGATGATTGTGGTTTGGCCAATGTACAATCACAACAATATCAGTCACTGACAAGTAACGTGAATAGATGACATGTCTTGTGACTAGACTCAAACATGTCAGAGTGAGATATATATAGAGTGATATCGAAGGGGTGAGAGGGTGGTGCATCTGGCTGTTTTATAGAACAAGTGTTAAGAGTGATGACATTTACCCCTTCCTGTGCCCTCACACACACATATCGTTGGAGTCAACCAGTTTATCTCGCCTTTGGATTTTCCTGGTGCAGACCATAAATGCAAAAACCCTTTCTGCCAGTTAGCACAATACTGCCACACCCAGTAATGCACAGTGCACTGCATTTTAGACTTAGTTGTTCTTATCACAGAGTTTGTCAAATCACCACTACATATTACAATCATGTGCACTGAGTGAATTTAACAAATATTAGATCTACCTACACTAGTCTGGAACTTGTAGCCTACTAACCACTAGTACCCTAAGGTCTCTATGGGTTGGCTTATCGGTATCGGTCTCCCAGACACACAGTCTCCTCCCACCCAGTCTCTCCCCAAAAGAAACTCCGATCAGAACACAACCAAAAGTAATATATGGACTATTTTACAACCATTTTACCACTAATCTGAGTATTCATGTGAATGGCACTGCTGGCTGTAGGCCATCTCTGTTTCTCTCTCTAGGGAGTACTGATGGCACAGCGGAAGTGGATGCGGATATAACGTTTTCTGAAACCCACCCACAACAATCGCCGCACATTGAGGGCATTTGATTAATCTGGACCGGGAACTCGTATAGGCGTGTTTTGCACCGGGTATTTGGTGTTTCATTAGGATCCCCATTAATTGTTGCAAAAGCAGCAGCTACTCTTCCTGGGGTCCACACAAAACATGAAACATAATATAGAATGACATAATACAGAACATAATTTAGACCGGGTAAAAGTTGATTGCATATTCGTTTTGGAACCTGGCTGCCTCCCGGGCGTGAGCCAGGTGCAGGTTGACGTTTATTGCCATGAGTCTTGTCCTGGAGGCAGCACTGAGCGATTTCCCATTCGATAGGCCAGCTGTAAAGTCAAAATGGGTATATTGTTAGAATGAATGCATTTAAAAAATATACATTTTTGGTCGCAATTTAAGATTAGGGTGAGGCATTAGGGTTATCAGTGTGGTTAAGGTTACACGTAACGGGACATAGACCGGTGTGCTGCGGCTCGGTATAATCGAATCTGCCCACTGTATTATGAAATGCTCGGAAAAGTTGTGAAAATAATCACGGTTTCTCGCACGTTTACACAACTCCACCTGTGCATGGGAAACGCAGTCATTCATGAATCTGTAATACTGTAAAAATAACACAATTAATGTTGGAACAGTAGTGAGCCTCACAGGAGGTTGGTGACACCTCCTGTGATGACGGACTCGTTGTAATGGCTGGAGCGGAATGGGAATCGTGGAATGAGTTCGCCGAACACATGGTTTCCATTTCGTTTCCATGTGTTTGATGCCATTCCAATCGTTCTATCCATTATTATGAGCCGTCCTCCCCTCAGCAGCCTCCGTTGCCATTGCCAAGCGTAAAGAATCTACAGACACACCATTGAAGACCGATGCAAAGAAGCTGAAGCAGGTTGCAAAATTACATAGCTGGCGGACTAAGAGCCAAAAAGACCAAGGTATTGGTACATTTAGCCAACTAGTTACAACACTCGGCTAGCTAGCTAACACTGAGGAAATACTGATTGGAAACATCCATGGAAAAATCTGCTCTGTATCTTGCCATTTAGCTAAGTTAGGCTACATTGTGACACTGACAACATAACATATCAAATGTTTGGCTGCCAGTTACATGTAAAATGCAGACTTATAATGTTGCAGTTGCATCTCTCTGAGTCTGACCGCATGACTTCAATAACTCCTGGTTCAAATGTGTCACTGATGCGTTTTAATGGGCTAGCATCTGTCAGATACATGTTTTCACAGATTGTATGCAGGTGCATAGTTTTGCATGGTTACCATTGTGGATCAACTATCTGTCGGATACATGTTTTCACAGATTGTATGCAGGTGCATAGTTTTGCATGGTTACCATTGTGGATCAACTATCTGTCAGATACATGTTTTCACAGATTGTATGCAGGTGCATAGTTTTGCATGGTTACCATTGTGGATCAACTATCTGTCAGATACATGTTTTCACAGATTGTATGCAGGTGCATAGTTTTGCATGGTTACCATTGTGGATCAACTATCTGTCAGATACATGTTTTCACAGATTGTATGCAGGTGCATAGTTTTGCATGGTTACCATTGTGGATCAACTATCTGTCAGATACATGTTATCACAGACTGTATGCAGGTGCATAGTTTTGCATGGTTACCATTGTGGATCAACTATCTGTCAGTAAACATGTTTTCACAGATTGTATGCAGGTGCATAGTTTTGCATGGTTACCATTGTGGATCAACTATCTGTCAGATACATGTTTTCACAGATTGTATGCAGGTGCATAGTTTTGCATGGTTACCATTGTGGATCAACTATCTGTCAGTAAACATGTTTTCACAGATTGTATGCAGGTGCATAGTTTTGCATGGTTACCATTGTGGATCAACTATCTGTCAGATACATGTTATCACAGACTGTATGCAGGTGCATAGTTTTGCATGGTTACCATTGTGGATAAACTATCTGTCAGATACGTGTTTTCACAGATTGTATGCAGGTGCATAGTTTTGCATGGTTACCATTGTGGATCAACTATCTGTCAGTAAACATGTTTTCACAGATTGTATGCAGGTGCATAGTTTTGCATGGTTACCATTGTGGATCAACTATCTGTCAGATACATGTTTTCACAGATTGTATGCAGGTGCATAGTTTTGCATGGTTACCATTGTGGATCAACTATCTGTCAGTAAACATGTTTTCACAGATTGTATGCAGGTGCATAGTTTTGCATGGTTACCATTGTCGATCAACTATCTGTCAGATACATGTTTTCACAGATTGTATGCAGGTGCATAGTTTTGCATGGTTACCATTGTGGATCAACTATCTGTCAGATACATGTTTTCACAGATTGTATGCAGGTGCATAGTTTTGCATGGTTACCATTGTGGATCAACTATCTGTCAGATACATGTTTTCACAGATTGTATGCAGGTGCATAGTTTTGCATGGTTACCATTGTGGATCAACTATCTGTCAGATACATGTTATCACAGACTGTATGCAGGTGCATAGTTTTGCATGGTTACCATTGTGGATCAACTATCTGTCAGATACATGTTTTCACAGATTGTATGCAGGTGCATAGTTTTGCATGGTTACCATTGTGGATCAACTATCTGTCAGTAAACATGTTTTCACAGATTGTATGCAGGTGCATAGTTTTGCATGGTTACCATTGTGGATCAACTATCTGTCAGATACATGTTTTCACAGATTGTATGCAGGTGCATAGTTTTGCATGGTTACCATTGTGGATCAACTATCTGTCAGTAAACATGGCTGCATATAGGAACGTGTTTTTCAATTGAGTTGAATTTATTTTTGGTTAATTCTGTGCAGAATTAAACTAATGTTATTTACCACACAACTTTCATATAACCGTAGCCATGTTCATGAACTGGCCTCCTTCCTCAAGATGCTTTTATAGGGCTTTAAACAGAGATTTTAGGGTAGGCAGCCATTATGTTGAGAAACTACGGTTTTGTCTACTTTATGGTGTGGCACAAAAACAAATCAGTGGACTAGTGAAAGTCTTTCTCTCACTCTCATCTTACAATGACTCATCTCTCCACCCCCTCAGAGAATGGAAACTGAGAAAGTTTCAAAGAAAGGCCAAGCCCACAACTACAGTAGGGGACAACCAACACCAGTAAATACTTCCACAAGGCTCCAGTGAAAGAGGATCCTACTGACATGACTCCTGAGAGTGATATCATCCCTCCTTTTACAAGAGCTAGGATATACATGTATACAGTAAAGCCTGGGGGGGAAAGAAGAGGAAGATGAGAAAGGAATGAGCACTAGTTTTGCTTGTACAGTGTTTGTTTACATCACATGTAGATTAGTGTTCTCTGTATGTAGGCCTATGATGGCTCCGGTCCTTACTCTGTGTGTGTGTGGCCGTGTGATATTGTCTTCTGTCTACAGAGCTGGCTGAGCCCTTACGTCCAGTGGAGCCAGTAGAGCCCAGCCCTCAGCCTGTGGAGACAGAGATTGAGGCCCTTGACAACATCTGCAGAAAAGTGGAAGATGCAGTCTGTGTATTTGTGTGTACTCCTTTGGAAAATCAAGTGTTCCACCATAGATAAAACTATCAGAGACTAGGATTATTGTTTATTTTTCCAAGATGAAGATATTAACCAATCAATCACCATGACAACTCTGGTGGTAAACCACATGACTCCAGGGAGAAGAGGAAGGCAGAGTTTGAGACCTACCTGCGACACGATGAACCGCTTCAACAAAGATGTGGTGGAGGACACACACACACACAAGGTGAGCACACATGCACGCCCACACACAAGGCCATGTGGAGGTCCTTACACCACATGTTATCTCACAGACTGTCATGCTGCGTTCACCTGATAACAGAATGACTGTCGTCCTTTTTTCGCCTTAACATGTTCTCTTCTCATCTGAACACTGTATTCTTACGATATCGATTCTTAACATCTCTCCCATAGGTCCACCTCGTGTCTTTTAGCCAATGGGATGTTCCGGAATTGGTTGTGTATTGAACCTGCTGCCCACCCACTTTACCATGTTGGCCAAGGAACACATTGACACGAACTACCCCTCTGGCCTGCTCAACTGGCTAGAAGGGCCTTCAATGTGTGTGTGTGACTTTAACTGTGTGGAAACCTATTTCTCTGCTTATTCCTGAACTATGTTTACCCTTAACCTGACTCATTTAATCATACCTGGCTATGTTGTTAAGTCTATGTGTTGTTCTTTGTACTTTATCCTGTTTGATGTCATCCTTCTCTCCAGGTTTGGGGGAATGTTCATGCTGAACCCAGATCTTCCCTGTGAGGAGAGGCTGGGACCACAGGCCATGCTGGAGAGGAGGCTGGGCAGCCTCACTGCTAAACACCACCAGGAAATGACACTTGAGGGACATGTATCCAATGTAAATGTAAATGTATCCAAATTGAAGGCACCTTGCAGAAACGTTTGTGCATGTTCGTCTGTTGCATATTCTTTTTTTCACTGCGAATGGAGTATGTTTGTGAGGGAGGACCATATTCTTTTGAACAACTTGGGCTCTTATGGTATGACTTGTTCTCTCTAGACATAAATCAGGCCCAACTTGGTTTGGCTTGATGGTACTCAACTGAAGCCTGTTTCCTTTGTCTTACCTGCATGATGCAACTTTGACCTCTGACCCCTGTGCTTGTCTGTTTCCATCAGATGTTTCTGTTGGTGCTTAGGTTGTTGCAGCTCTTGTCAACTGCTGCTCTCTATGCAGCCCCTGTCACTGAAGCACCCCCATCAGCCAAGGGTACAGCCTGACTGAAGGCTTTTGGGTCGTTCTACGAAATGTGTGCATTTTGCATCCCTTTGATATTTTCAAGTACAAATTGTGCACCAATATTTGATTTTAAAAGCCTTTTATATTACATGACGTGCCCTTTAATAGAGACCACATGGCGTATTCAATAAATCTGATTTTTCTTTACATGAATAAAGACTGCTAAAGTGCTAAAATCCCGCATTTTGATGTGTCCCTCCGTGCACCCTCTGTGAATCTAGGAAGATTTTAACCCACTTAATCCCAACATTTTGATGTGTCCCTCCGTGCACCCTCTGTGAATCTGAATCTAGGAAGATTTTAACCTACTTAATCCCAACATTTTGATGTGTCCCTCCGTGCACCCTCTGTGAATCTAGGAAGATTTTAACCCACTTAATCCCAACATTTCTCCAAGTTGTTGCCATCATTGTAAAGCCATAGTTATTTTGTTGCTTTGACAGTCATTTCTCGAGATTAATATTTATTTAATCTGATTAGTGATTGATTTACATCTGTCCCTCATTTTAAGGTCAACCCTGTTACGTGAACTGAACTCCCATTTTAATGTGGTGAAGCTATTCCTTTTAAAATATTTTTTAACATCTAATAGTCAAACCATAGTGTAAAAGCAGGTGAGCTGGTTGTACTCTTTTTTTTGGGGGGGGGGACCAATTTCTGATGTTTTGTGGTGGAAAAATGAGCAGGTCGAACATAACAACCCTGTGTTACCCATAGATAGACAGGCTAGAAATGTTTTAACTATTCCATTTTTTGGGTGAAACTTACTTTCAATTTCCCCTCCCTGTGGCACACAACAATCTTCCATTCCCCCTGGTCCCAATGGGATTTATGTCTGTTTTCATGTTAAATAGTCAACCTGTTAATTTATATGGTACTTAATAGGCACATACTATAGTCTTTTAAAATGTTTAATTTAACCTCTTGAGATGGGAACACATTTATTTATGAAGTTCTCTTAATGATAAAATTAGGTGGAATCAAAAGTTACTACTCAAAAGGTATCCAATTTGTGGAACAAACCTTTTATTTATTAGTGTGCTTATGTTCATTGCGGTTGTATGTATACCCTTGTTATAGTTCACCGGCTCTGTGTGTGTCCTTATCTGATCCAAATATCTTCCTCATAGCAAGGCAGCCTCAGGTAGCCTGCCTGGAAAGAGTCCCTTGCAGAATAAACCTCCCAAAGAGATCCCCTCAGAGCCCAAGGTCTCCCCAGGGACCAAGAGACCTTAGGGGGAAGGGCAAGAGACCTTAGGGGGGAAGGGCAAGAGACCTTAGGGGGAAGGGCAAGAGACCTTAGGGGGGAAGGGCAAGAGACCTTAGGGGGAAGGGCAAGAGACCTTAGGGGGAAGGGCAAGAGACCTTAGGGGGAAGGGCAAGAGACCTTAGGGGGAAGGACAAGAGACCTTAGGGGGAAGGACAAGAGACCTTAGGGGGAAGGACAAGAGACCTTAGGGGGAAGGGCAAGAGACCTTAGGGGGAAGGGCAAGAGACCTTAGGGGGGAAGGGCAAGAGACTTCAGGGGGGAAGGGCAAGATGCCTTAGGGGGGAAGGGCAAGAGAGGAGGGAAGAAGGCAAAAAAGAAAGAGTCAGGGGAGACTGAGGCAGGTTTTTCAGTGGGACAGAAACCCAGTAACTCCCAAGTGCTGCAGCATAGCCTTGAAGGTGAGTTCGAAAGAGAGCAGTGAAAGGGAGGGACCCAGTAATGGGGAGGAGTTACAGCTGACCAATGAGGAGGACAGCGAGGCATCTGAGGAGCCAAAGCCATCAGGGCCAAGAAAGGGAAAGGAGGCAAGAGTTCAGCTTCATAGAGAAGAAGTAGTGGAGGCAAGAAGAAAGTGAAGAGGGGGATGAAGCCAAAGACGAGTGGTTGAAGGTCTACCTGGAGAAGACTGGGTGCTGGTTGTGTGTGGGTGGGGCACCCACTGTTCTCCAAGCAGGCCACGTAGCCCATAACCAACGTGGTAGTTGTGGATGGAGACAGTCACATGAAGGATCTGGGCAGCAAGTACGACCCCACCTGAATGACCTCCACCAGAATGTGCCAGGGAGACAAGGAGTGGTGGGAAGTGAGGAATTTGAGAGAGACATCCAGGAGGAAACAGGTGAGAATGAGACGCACATCCACACACTTTCATTTATACAGCTTGTCATATACACTCCTCTCTGCTCTAGCTCCAGGGGACATTGCTGGACAAGCTGTTACCCACATCAATAGCAGACTTCACCCCCCCCCCCCTGTACGCCCTGAAGAGACTACTGCGATATGAAGCTCTTACCTCAGGGGAGAGCTCGTCTGCTCCAGGTAAGCAGCACACATAACAGGATTATTTTCATAACTGACTTTGAATGCAAAGAATTAGATAGAGGGCTGTTTAAAATGATAAAGTTGTTTCAAATCAGAGTTAATGGAAATTATGTTATTTTTTGGAGGTAATGTAAATGTATTATTGTGGTGTTCATAGAGATTGTGTTTGGTATCCAAAACAAATGTATATTTTTTGAGTGTGAAAAGTAAAAAAATATACATTTTTAGCCTAGCAAAACCCACTCACACACACACACACACACACACACACACACACACACACACACACACACACACACACACACACACACACACACACACACACACACACACACACACACACACACACACACACACACACACACACACAAAGATGATGATAGGTTGTTTGAATCGCTCTTGGAAGGCCAGGATTACTTCAGAGCAGAAGGACAAAGATGACCTGCCTCTGCTTGGTAAATGGCAGACAGAGGAGTACCAGCCACCAGTAGCTGTAGATGGCAGGGTATGATTACACTAAAAAAAAAACTTGTGTCTATATTACAGTGTATTAACCATTGAGTTAGGTGTATGTTTGTTTTCTCCAGGTGCCTCGTAATGACTTTGGCAACGTGTTCCTGTTCAAGCCCTGCATGTTGCCAGTAGGTTGTGTCATTATTCAACTGCCAAACCTCAAGAGTAGCTAAGAAGCTGGACATGGACTGTGCTTCTGCTGTCGCTGGCTTTAACTTCCACCATGGTGGCTACTTTCATGCTGTGTACGTTTTTCCTTGTCTGTGTGTTTGTATGTGCATATGTATGGTTGTGGAATTGTTTGTTTTTGACATGTATGCTGGTGTTACGTAGTATGTTTCTGTGTGTTTATTTTCTAGAACGGATGGCTAGTGTGTGTGTGTGTGTGTGTGTGTGTGTGTGTGTGTGTGTGTGTGTGTGTGTGTGTGTGTGTGTGTGTGTGTGTGTGTGTGTGTGTGTGTGTGTGTGTGTGTGTGTGTGTGTGTGTGTGTGTGTGTGTGTGTGTGTGTGTGGAGCATGAGGAGATCCTGAGTTCAGCTTGGGTGGAAGACCAAGAGATCCAGATAGTAGAAAGAGGTAAGTTATAGTGTGTCTTGATGTGTTTGTGAAAACACAATTAGCTCAAAGTTCACCTTTTGTAACCGCCACTCTTATTGTACAGTTGTATTTAATTAAATGCATATTTTATGCAATTAATCCTCTTTATGGAGGTGTCTTTTTTAAACATATACTACAGTGTAGTACAGACTATGTTTGTTGTGTTAGTGCTGCTCATATTTTGTTCACATGTATCTTGTGTGTCTTTTCCAGAAGCAGGAAAAGAGAGCCTTGTCTAACTGGACTCTGCTGGTGAAGGCCCTCTGATCAGGGAGACACTCCAGCGGTGCTATGGGAAGAAAGGCCCAACAGCCTGGGGAGGACTGGACCAACTGAAGAGCCAGAATGGGGACAGGGTCTGTCGTCTGAAGGGGAGGGGGATGAGGAGCGTAGGCAGCTGCTGCCACACTGGCACAGACTTGGCCCCAGGACAGTGGCACAGGGGGACCAAACGGGAGAAAAGGGTCCCATTCGAGAAAGTATGTGTTCTTCATGTTTCCAGAAAGGATCAGAGCCAATATTCACAATGTGTTTCAGTGCTGATCTAGAATCTGTTTAGCCTTTTAGATCATAATTAATAAGATTACATGGACAGGGAGGACCAGCTCCTAAATCAGCACTCCTACTTTAAGACACTATGAATACGGGCCCAGAAGTAGGTCAGACAGACAGGTGTACCGTGATTAGTGTTGCGTGATTCTCGGTTCCTGATGTTTTACAGGATATGTAGGTCATTGCAATCCCTGTGGACCAAGACCTACAAAACAGCCTGGCACAAACTCAAACCTGTACTGCTGCAGGTGGTGGACCCTCAATGTAAACTGATTTCCTTCAACCCCCCCATTACACTCCTATTCTCTAGAGAGAGAAAAAGAAGCTGCTGGTGTGTGTATGTTTGTACAGGCACGTAAATGGGTGCGTTCAGTTGTTTGTCTCTACTCTATATTGGTATAAATAATGTTTCTGTATCAAAAATATTTTTCAAAGATTATTTTATGAAAATAAAAAATGTCACAGTATTGTTCCCATAATGAGTCAAGGACCGCCACTGAGTCATACAGCCAAGAATGCACCCTCGGTTTTACAAAGGCATTCAGAGCTTGGAATATATTCCCAGCCACTCAGAGAAAATAGTGGAAGAGTGTTGTTGACTTCTGACAGAAGTTGTTTAAACCAGACTGATCTCATATGACAGTGTGTTCTGCATGTAGGTTTATTTTTTATTTTTTACATTGCATTACTTTTGTTCATGCAGTGCAGTCTGACCAGAGACAGTTCTTAAAATGTTTTAATGGACTGCTCCTACTTGTTAGCTAAATGTATTGGCATTAAAAGACTGGGAAATTATTTAAATGTAGATTCATTTGTAAATTCACCAGAAACTAATGTCAGACAGTCTATTTATATTTGGGTCCCGTCTTGAAGAACAGAATTGGCCAATGGTAGTCATACCTGGCGACACGGAAGTGGCGTAAATTGTGAATATTCGTGTACTTCCTGTCTTCTGCTTTACTGGGGGTGCTGATCGAGAATTTGTTCTGTTTTGTAGAGCCAGGTGTGGCTTCAATTGCAAGGCAACCCGCAAGGTAAGTATAGACAGCAGTACTTGGTGGGAAGATATATGCTAACGATAAAGCGGGGTAGTTTGTTAATGAGCCCCAGATGGCCTTGTTTATATGCCAATCTCCGGCCTAGAGTGTGAGACGCGGTTGCGAAGGGGCTCCAGCTACTCGTTAGCTAGCTAACTAGCTAGCTATCAGCTGTGGATAATTCCAGGGTGGAACAATGGCACAGCTGTTTAAAAAATATATATTATTATTATTTTTTACCTTGCCTAGGTCTAGCATATCGTATTTGATGGGTTATTAAACTATTGAGTTGGAAAACTGATTTTTGTGGTAACCTCCAGTGTATTACTGTATTGCTATCTAACGTAATACGTAGCACCCCAAGTGCTACATATAAAATAAAATAAAACTTCAAACAACAATTTTTAAAATCAAATGGATACGAAACTATTTAAGAAATAAGAATTGTATTTAGAATATATTATCTAATTAAATATTCCAACAGATTGGTGGTCAAGCTATTTTACTCAAATGCAACGGTGATGTGGGTAAGATCCATATTAAGCTTTCTAACTAAGTACTTCTAACTTGGAACCAACTTTTCCCCAAATAGATATACAGTACCAGTCAAAAATGTACACATTTTACTCATTCCAGAGTTTCTTTATTTTTATTATTTTCTACATTGTAGAATAATAGTGAAGACTATCAAACTATGAAATTACACATGTGGAATCATTTAGTAACCAAAGAAATGTTAAACAAATCATTATATTATATATCATTAGGTTCTTCAAAGTAGCCACCCTTTGCCTTGACAGCTCTGCACACTCTTGGCATTCTCTCAACCAGCTTCACCTGGAATGCTTTTCAACGGTCTTGAAAGATTTCCCCAATATGAGTACTTGTTGGCTGCTTTTCCTTCACTCTGCAGTCCAAACCATCTCAATTTGGTAGAGGTCAGGTGATCTCATGCAGCTAGGTGAGAGAATGCCAAGAGTGTGCAAAGCTGTCAAGGCAAAGGGTGGCTACTTTGAAGAATCTCAAATATAATGATTTGTTTAACATTTTTTGGGTTACTAAATGATTCCACATGTGTAATTTAGATTTGTCTTTGTCTTACACTTTTTTTTGCTTACTACATGATTCCATATGTGTTATTTTATAGATGTCTTCACTATTATTCTACAATGTAGAAAATAGTAAAAATAAAGAAACCCCTGACTGAGTAGGTGTGTCCAAACTCTAGACTGGTACTGTACTTTCTGGAATAATAAAGACATAAAATACAAAAATAAGTGTGTTTCCAGAACCTGTTTGACAACAGCGTTGGGTTAAACAATTGTTGAATAATGATGATTATCCAGAATTCATGAATACATAATGTTACATTCACTCCTGAGGAGTATCAAATTGTTGTTAGAGCTGTCCCTAAAGGTGCTATTCTTCTTTTAGGAGAATATAACAGTACTCCAAGTGCAACTGTTGAGGATTTTGTAGCCTCAATTCAGTTAGAAAGAATTGACATTATAAACTATAAATGTAATAATATACATACATAATATAGATGTATGTATGAAAACTCTTAAGATGTTACTATTGTATGGCAGCCCCCCGCACCTCTGATTCAGAGGGGTTGGGTTAAATGCAGAAGACACATTTGTGACACATGCAGCCCTGGGACAAGTAAACTGGGACAGTTTCATTGTTATCTGGTAAATATTGTATATCTAATAAGGTGAAAGAAGTATCATACAAACTCATTCATAGAATCTACCCTGTAAAGACCTTTATTATACACAGATTTAAAATAGCTATTGATAACAAATGTGTATTTTGTGGTTGTGACACAGAGACTCTTGACCATTTATTTTGAGACTGTTCTTATGTCAGAAGATATTGGAGTGAGTGTGAAGATTTTAAAAGAAACCACTATAAATGCAAATTTGAAAGACTGATATTATGTTTTATTTTGATCCAAATTATATGGACCCTGATTTAAACTTTAATTTTAAATATATTTTTCATGGAAGATTATTTTGCCATAAAATGAAGTGGGTGAAGAACAAACCCCTTTTCATATTGTTTGACATAATTAAAAAATAATGTTTCAATTATATCAGTAATTGATATAATCTACACTCCCCTAGTTACATTTAGTTGAAAGTTTAGTATTTGGACCCATATTCCTAGAATGCAATGACTACATCAAGCTTGTGACTACAAACTTGTTGGATGCGTTTAGTTTTGGTTGTTTAACATTATGTTGTGTCCAATAGAAACTAATGGTAGATCATGGAGGCATCCACATTAATGTAGAAGTGTTCAGAAACAAGTAAAAATTTTATTTATGATAAAAGTGACACTACATGATTTACTATTAATTTCTATTGGGCACAACATAATCCAAAATGCAAACAAACAAACTGCAAATCCATTCAACAAGTTGGTAGAAGAGTCACAAGCTTGATTTGTAGTCATTGCATGCTAGGGATATGGGACCAAATACTAAACTTTTGACTAAATGTAGTGAATTTGTTCAAATACCTATGACACCTTAAAATCTGTGGGGGGTGGCTATTTACATGAGTGCATTCATTTCTAAACAGGAAAACATCTGTTTTGAATATACCCTCAAATAAAAGGTGACATTCTGCAATGTTGCCTCATTTGGAACATTTGATCTTAAATCCAAAATCTGTAGTATAGAGCCAAATTAAGTTTAGGGAGTGTATGTAAAGTTAAGAATGTCACCCTGCATAAGTGCCTATTTATAGCATGGAGAGAATGCAAACAAGCGTCTGGTACTGACCTGGGGCCAGGTCGATTTTGCAAGTCACAAATTACAACTCCTGGCTGCCCACTGTGGTGAGCTTATGGCTTCATGTTAATGCTGCATACGTGCATCACAACCTGTAGGACAGGATCAGATATCTGAGAGAGAACTACAATCACAACAGCGCCAACTACATCAAGGTGCTTTTGAGATTGCAAGTCATTAATTAGTTGGCAAACTAATCCTGTTTTGGGTTATTATGGCTAGCTGGACTCTGTCACGCAGCTGCTCGTGTCTACTGTCCTACCAACTTGTCTGTACTGTAAAACATTGTCATGTAGCTAATCCTTTAAACTGCTTCATTAAGCTGTTACTCATGCTTTGTATCCCACACGTGTTTACATACTGTTTGTCTAATGTACAGTACAACTAAAAGAAAGTCCTAGGGGTAATGGAAGATCTGAAGAGTAAATCTGAAGCTTTGGTTGGAGAGAAGTTTTACCGGATCTCTACTCAGTGATTCACACAAGTGGCTGGGTATTACAGCAGACTGCTCTATCTTGTGCAGAGCGAGAACTTGACTGGAGTACAAGTTACATTGATCTAAGTACAAAAGATTTAGATGAATGAACACCATGCCTGGCAAGCCATCTCTACTCCCTGACCCAGTTCTTCGAGATCATGTAACTTGATTTCCTTATAAATCTCTTTAAAGTAACACTCAACCGTGATCTTTTTCCCCCTTTCATCCCTCCCTCCCTCCTTTTCTACAGTTCTTTGTGTCCTCTCAGACCATCACCTCATCGGTTCCTCATGAAAGACGGGGAGTGTAACTTCTTCTGCTTCTTCCGTTGCTGCTGAGTGGTGTCTGGCTAGTCTGTGGAACCGTGTTCTCTGGGACCTGTTGTTCCCCCGGTGTCGCTGACGGCCGGAGAGTTGTCAGTCAGTCCCAGTGAGAGAGAGAGAGAGCGCGAGAGAGAGAGAGGCTCTGCCGGGGAATGTCTGTGGACATGAACAGCCAGGCCTCTGACAGCAATGAGGATGACTTCGGGGTCAACTCGGAGGAGGACGAGGATGACGACGGGGGTGACGATGAGGACCAGGGGGACATTGTGGACTACTACGACGGTGTGGCCGGAGACATGGAGCAGCAGGGGGCCGACTCGTTTGACCCAGAGGAGTACCAGTTCACCTGCCTCACCTACAGTGAGATCCAGAAGGTGCTCTGTAAGGAGGTCAACAGTATCGCCGCCATCCTGAAGGTTGGTGTTGGGCTTGTCTATGGGGTAGTCGTTACCATTAACCACAGATCTAGGATCAGATTACCATTCCCTCAATTGTAACCATAACAGTTAGAGGTGTGAAAATATCTGACCCTAGGTTAGGTGGGCATGCATGATTAATTCCCATCAGAACGGGTGTGCTTTAGCCCAAATTAAATGGGTAACTGAAAAATCTGACCATATCAGTGGCAGGGTCACATGATATCTAGGTATAGGAGTTCCTTGTCGTCTCGGTGATTATCAGTTTGAAGAAGTATGAAAATAGTTGAAGATGAGGGTGTGCAGCCTGCTGGGAACCGCTGTATTGATACGCTGCCTTCTCCTGATGCTCGTGCTGCTCTCTCTGTACAGGTTTTACCTGCTGTAGCCAAACTGGTCCTTGTGCATTTTCACTGGCAAGTGTCACAAATACTGGACAGGTAAATGCACACATGCATTGTCATACTCACTTATATTTTCATACACATGCATAGCGAATATTGTGATATACTGGTACTAATTCTATTTCTGATGCACTCGTTTTTATTTTGCCTTTCAGATACAAGTCCAACTCATCTCAGTTGCTGTCTGAGGCCCAGGTCCAGCCCAGCAGCACCTGCAGATCAGTTCCTGTAAGAACTAAGAGTGCTCTTTTGTCTTAGTGAGTGTGTCTGTAATGTATTTGGGTAAAGTTAAAGGTGGTATCTGGAAAGGCAAGGCGACTCAATGTTCCAGTTGTGTAGGTGTTCTGAACTAAACACCAACTAAAAGGTCACTGACCAGATATGGCACTTGGGCCACTATTTGAGAATCACTGGTATGTAATATTGGTATGTTTTAATGTTTTGTGGGTCTCCAGACTCCTCAGTCCCTCCAGTGTGGGGTGTGTCTGCAGCTGGTTCGGAGGGATGCCCTGCTTGCGCTGCCCTGCCAGCACTCCTTCTGCAAAACATGCTGGGAGCAGCATTGCACTGTACTCGTCAAAGATGGGATGGGAGTGGGTAAGCAGCACTGCTAGGGATGATACGACCTGTCAAAGTGTTAAGTCAGGAGCTGGCTCTTCCTTTGAAGGGAGTGATGTGATGGGCTTTGAAGAGGACCCCTGGTGGGATATTTATTTACCAGTATTTGATCGCTTTTATGTGCAATCAGATTCAGATGTATTATTACCTTTAGATGTTTTAAAATAAAAACGTTATGCATGTGTTTCTCCAGATCATATTTTATGAATGCTCTGTGTGTCTGCATCATCTTCAAACGTTCAAATGACGTGTGTGTGTGTGTGTTTGTCTGTGTGCAGGTATCTCCTGTATGGCTCAGGATTGTTCCCTCCAAATGCCAGAGGACTTTGTGCTCCCGCTGCTGCCTGGTGAGGAGCTGAAGGACAAATATAGACGCTACCTCTTCAGGGACTATGTGGAGGTACAAGTCTTAGCATGTCCCTCTGGTGGTCTGTCTGGCTTCTTGTTGGTGCTTCCCACTCAGTCTGCCCTCTTTCTATTAGTCTCCCAGTTTGCCTTTGTCTCTCACTACACCTTTCGTTCTTGGGACAGCAAACAGTGAACAACCACACTGTCTGCATACACTGCTTTAATCATAATTTTTTTTTTTTTTCTGTCATTCAGCTATTGTGTGTATGTTTATCAAGTGCTCTCCACCTATTGAACATGTCTGTAACAATGGGAAAGGCCCAGTCAGTCTCTAGGCACTGCCGGTAAGGCCTAGTCGGTCTCTAAGCACTGCCGGTAAGGCCCAGTCTCTCGCCCTCCTTCAGAGCCACTTCCAGCTGCAGCTGTGTCCAGGGGCAGACTGTCCCATCGTCATCCAAGTGCAGGAGCCACGGGCCCGCAGAGTACAGTGCATCCGCTGCAATGAGGTCTTCTGGTGAGACACGCACAGATGCCCGCACATACAGCTCTTACGCACAGATGCCCGCACATACAGCTCTTACGCACAGATGCCCGCACATACAGCTCTTACGCACAGATGCCCGCACATACAGCTCTTACGCACAGATGCCCGCACATACAGCTCTTACGCACAGATGCCCGCACATACAGCTCTTACGCACAGATGCCCGCACATACAGCTCTTACGCTCAGATGCCCGCACATACAGCTCTTACGCACAGATGCCCGCACATACAGCTCTTACGCACAGATGCCCGCACATACAGCTCTTACGCACCGATTAATGCACAAGGTGTCAAATAATATGCATCATGTCAGATGAACATATGCACTGATCATATCATTGACTCCCTGCAGATGCCTTTTTTAATGTTTCTCGATACATCTGCCCTTAGTTTCAAATGCCGGATCATGTACCACGCCCCAACAGACTGCCCAACCATCCGAAGGTGGCTAACCAAATGTGCAGACGATTCAGAGACCGCCAACTACATCAGTGCACACACTAAAGATGTAAGACTGCACACACACACACAATTAAAGCAATTGTGTGATTTTACAATATTTTCCTTTGCTTTTGTACATAATGTTTAATAGTGTGTGTTTTTCAGTGTCCTAAGTGCAATATCTGCATTGAGAAGAATGGAGGCTGCAATCACATGGTGAGTGAGGATGGAATCCAGCATTATCTCAAGATTATACCAACTATGGGCACATTGACATTTGTATTAGTGTTCTATGAATCTCTGGCACTTTAAGTCATTTCAAACTCTACATGTTCTTTATATTGTCTCTATTTAATCATGCTTTAAATGAATCAGACAGCTAGCTAGACAACTGCAGGACAACCTCCATCTTATGACATCAGAATTATTCCAATACAATTTTCCCAATTAGAATTCCCCTTGAGAGAGACTGCCTACTGCTTTCTTGCCGGGCTATATGCTGAATTCAGTAATGCTTTAGCTCCTGTCTTTATTCAGACCAGACACTTTGAAATACTAATGGATTCTAAAGTCATTGAATGATATTCTATGTAATGTTAGAGCTGCCAAATGACTGATGTTGCGTTTCCTCGGTCTGTTTCAGCAATGCTCCAAGTGCAAACACGGTATGTATCCAATTATACTTACAGCTTTGCACCTAAGTAGCTTTTCTACCGATCATCATTTGTCAGTTCAACTGACTCCAGCCATATGTAGCCCATTTTGACATTCATATCATGTAGTTTTTTCACTAATGTCAGTATCACTGTGTGTGTAGACTTCTGCTGGATGTGTCTGGGGGACTGGAAGACCCATGGCAGTGAGTACTATGAGTGCAGTCGCTACAAGGAGAACCCAGACATCGTCAACCAGAGCCAGCAGGCACAGGCCAGAGAGGCCCTCAAGAAATATCTCTTCTACTTTGAGAGGGTGAGATGCATACACACAAACATGCTACTACCACTGACAAGAACATATGACAGTCAAACATCTGCTCACACTGAGTATTATGTGGAATTAAGTGAACCTTTCTGAAGTATCACAATGTTTAATGTAAATAGATGACAATAACGACATCAAATCACTGCGTGGCCAGAGTAACTGTGTTAATCAGGTGGCCTGTGGTTTGTTTAGTACTTGGCACCACCACCATCAGCACCTGTAATGTCAACCAGAGCCATATAATATTTTCTTATTTTATTCTAAATTATATCAATACATACTGTGCACTTTCTAGGATAGTATATACATGAATGTTCCTCAGTCACACATAATTACACAGAAGTAGTCTTCACATTCTCTTGTACTTTTAGATCATGGGAACTCAATCTCCCATACATGTTAAAAACAAATCTGTGAATGTTGCAAGCAATGACGACATGTCAAATTCACACTGAGATACCTCTCAGAATCACCCAAAACATGCTTATAAGTATGTGACTTTCTTGAGGGTGTGTCGTGTTTTTTTTATTACATTCTGTGTCTCATGTTTTCTTACTGTTCCTCCAGTCCAGACTGTGACCGTGTGTTTGTCTCTTTAGTGGGAGAACCACAATAAGAGTCTCCAGCTGGAGGCTCAGACGTACCAGCGGATCCAGGAGAAGATCCAAGAGCGGGTGATGAACAACCTGGGCACCTGGATAGACTGGCAGTACCTGCAGAACGCTGCCAAGCTGCTGGCCAAGGTACTACTGCCCCTGCCTGCCTCAGTCACACACAAAGGAAAAAACACACACATTAACACTGGAATGTATAGGGCTTTTCACACTACAAATTAGTATGTAACCGAGGCAGCACAGTTTGGTTCAGGTTGGCATTATGGTGTGAAAGGAGTATCTGTGTACTTATTTGACCTACTACACTGTGCTTAAACGAATAACAAGTCATGCTTATCTCTTATCTGTTTGTCCCACAGTGTCGCTACACACTGCAGTATACTTACCCCTACGCCTACTACATGGAGTCTGGTCCTCGTAAAAAACTGGTGAGAATCCTGTCTTGTTCTGTGTGTGTGTCGGTAGTATAAGCTAACAAAGGCTTAGTAAGCTATATTAAATATATCTAGTCAAATGCTAATTCTCTATATTATAATACCGTATGCCACTCAATTAACTGCGGGGGGGGGGGTCTCCACTTACAATTTAGCCCTGATTTATAAGGGGGGAAAGCACGTCGTCCTGTTACATGCTACTGGTCATTTTATATTCCGCTGTGTTTTGTATTTTTGTTTATTTTCCCGGTTTTTGTGTTTTCAGAATGTTCGTTGCTGTGGGAGATCGTGCTGTCACAATGCATATGATGTAGGCAATTGTAGGCCAATTTGGAAACTGTAGAATGACTACATTACCCATAATACTCATTGACTGAACATTCCAAATTACCATTGCAATTATGCTGCGTTCAGTTGCTAGTCGGAACTAAGAAACTCAGAAATTTGACTTGGAAGCTCGTTGTAGAAACAAACTGTTTCCCACTTAAATACCAGAGCCAACCAATAGGACTCTCTATGCTAATAACTTGCATTCATTTGATTTCGGAGGTTCTGAGTTTCCGATAGAATTTGAATGCAGCATTATGCATCACAAGGCATTTATTGATCACAATAGTATTTTTATTGTGTAGGGCAGGCCAGTAACCTTTGGACATAATTGCTTTAAAAGAGGGGAATTCCACTCACATTTTTAAAGCTTTTATTTAGAAAGATTATAAATTACAAGGGGATACAGAGGAAAATGAGGGTCAACTTTTTTCTGGTGAGGAGTCACGTGTTGAGAGTTATCACTCAGCCACAGCTCTGTATACCTACTTAAATTTGTAACCACATTTTCAGTATTGTACACACAGGATGACATTTAGCAGTGAGCAAAATAATAGCTTATTAGCAGCATGAATTTGTGCTTTGCAGGGGGGTTATTGCGTGAACGATTCTGTGACTGTTGCAGTCCACAAAGATGAAGTTGAATAGATCAGATCCATAAATTAACGGGCAGGGTGCCGCTAGTTGCTTATGACATATCAAACATGCTGTCTGAAATGAATGTTTTTCTATCCTATTCAGTTTGAGTACCAGCAGGCCCAGCTTGAGGCAGAGATTGAGAACCTGTCTTGGAAGGTGGAGCGAGCAGACACCTACGAGAGAGGGAGTGAGGGGGAGCTGAGCGCCAATGACCGAGGGGTAAGAAAGGGGGGTTTGGGAGGTTTCCAGATTGGGACTTGCATTGGCTGGGATCACAGGGGAGTTGAGGGGTATTGGCATGTCTTGGGAAATCGGAAGGACCAAAAAGATGTTGCAGCATATTAATTTATTAGACCATTGTGTGAAGAATTTAACTCCTTCATAAGTCATTCATGACCCTCTGTTTCTCTCAGGATCTGGAGAATCAGATGCACATTGCTGAGCAGAGGAGACGCACGCTGCTGAAGGATTTTCACGACACCTGAAGTTACCATCCTACTGCAAAGCACCAACAGCTCCCTCCTTCATCCCTCCCTCATTAAGTGCTCTATTTGTCTGCTACAGGGTCTCAGAATGGCACAGCCCCCCCCATTTAGATCTGTCAACAACGCCACATTCTTACACACTACACCATGAAATGAGAAAGCATGCGCATGCTCGCGCACTCACACATACACTCTTCAGAAAATAAAACAAATTCTTAATTTTCCTCCCACGCGGTCCCACCATCCTTCTACTTTTCTTTCTTCTCACATTGTTCACCTTTTTCTGGAAATGGCTGTTGATAGTTAGATTGTTTAAGAAACGGAAAATTTAAAAAATGCTGTAATTTTCCATGGTTGTACATTAATACAGAAATAGTTAGAGTTTTTTAAAACAAATTTGTTTCTTGTGTATTAATTATCACACACCAATGCCTGTAAGAGTTTGCAAGAGAGTAGAAACACACTGGCACCCAGGCTAGGTTCACCAGCAGTGGTGTGGTTGTCAATGGGTTGACTTCAAACTTTTACTGATAACCCTTACTCTCAGAGAATCTTAACTTTAGGACTAATTTTGCTCAGATTATAGATTACATACTCAACACTTCAGACGTGTTCAATTCTGATACCCTCTGACCTTCCAACACAAACAGTAGACCTCCACAATGCATTCATTTTGACACAGCCCCTTAGGAGCTTGAGCATAGCAGACTGATTAGAATAAGCAGTGACTATGTCCAAATATAGGTAGCATCATATGCCAGATATAACTGGTCTAATGCACTCTGTCCTTTTACGTGTGCATGCCACTTTATAGTGGGAGGCCCAAAACTTAAATAGGGGAGCTCACAAGGTGACACAATTAACCGCGCCCTCAAGTACACCTGATGAAATGCAAGATGTTTAGAGCATAAGGCGGAGTTAGGCCCGGTACCGGAAATGACGCATGACTCAGGTTGGAGGGATTTACTTGTTCACGACCGAATAAAGGTGGTCTGACGTGATGGGAAGTTCGGCTCTTTTTACTGACTCGGATCTTTTCCAGTCAGTCAGTCGAATGAATGAATGAATATTTCGACTCATTTCGTTCATTTGAGTCAGTGCTGCCCAGAGCACGCAGGAGAGTGAACTGAAAACTCGAAAGAGTCATGATTCTACTAAGCGCTCGTTCACATGTCCTTCATCAAAATGAGTTTATTGGCTATAGAGGTGTGTGGTTAAAATCACTGGGGAAAACGAGACTAAACGCAGAGAGACGAAGTAAAGGATTGGATGTTTTTTTTCTTGGTCATTTTTGGGGGAAGCCTGGCTTCCCTTGGCATCCACGAATACACGCCACTGTTTATTGGAGCTGTCATTTGTGTCACTTGTTTAAAAGTGTGCTTTAAACAATGTACAATTGTTGATTGCTAGGCATACAAATAAGGTTATTTCTTGATACATTTGAAACGAGGTATAGTTGTGGCCACAACCAGATTAGATTGTAAAACTCGGCGGAACGCATTGCTTGACTGCCGTGAGAGTAATATGCTGAGGCTGTGTCCATCATACCGTTTAATAATCAATGACTGGCATTCATTCTTGCACCATGCGATCAATTATCAGTTCTAAACATATGTTTAGATCTATTTTCACTTGCGCACATGATACACGAAGCACGTCTTTGGATCCAATAAACCGGAGGAGCGCGTATTAATCTTGCTGTATAATTCATTGCCGCCTGCAGGTCAAACGAACGAATAAAATGAACTAGTCGCTCTGAAAAAAATGAATCATGACTCGAGTCAGTAAAAAGAGTCTTTCAAAACGAACGAATCGTTCGCAAACTGCACATCACGAACACGTGTGCGACCGGAGCTACCGCCAGACAGGGCAGAAGCCTGATAACATTAGAGGTCGAGGAATATAAAGGGCATTTCGGTTTATTTTCAACTGTTGTGAATGCATTACATGACATTTTTACAGACTTGACTTTAACAAGGCGCGCTGGGGATGGTCGCACCACGCCACAGCTGACTGACAGATCGCCAATCGGAACTAGGAGTGAAAGGAAGAAAGTTCTCGGTCTCGTGGGTCGTTGTATGTTTAGCATCAAAGTGACTGATCAAACACGAAATAGATTGTGTATCATGGCTGACTACTTGATCAGTGGACAGACTGGTTACGTGCCCGATGATGGACTGAGCGGGCAGCAACTCTTCAACTGCGGGGACGGCCTTACGTACAAGTAATTATTGGGATTTGGCAGTCGCATTTTTTAAAACATCTATGGTCGCATGGCTCCTTGATTAAATGTAGTTTCGCTGACAGCTATTTGTAGTTGGCTAATAACCAGAGCAAGCCCTATATTAAGTCTTAAACACATGACATTATTATTTGCTCATGCAGGGGCTTT
Source organism: Oncorhynchus gorbuscha (assembly GCF_021184085.1). Lineage (NCBI taxonomy): Eukaryota > Metazoa > Chordata > Actinopteri > Salmoniformes > Salmonidae > Oncorhynchus > Oncorhynchus gorbuscha. Next base: position 25,590,705 of record NC_060182.1, on the reverse strand, counting down.
GAGTCATTGCAGTACACGCAGTAAATTAATTCTTTCTACATGGGTCTGCCGACTTAGGTTTCCCGGCTCAACTCGTGCTTTCAGGTGACATCGAGTTGCGTAACAATTTGACTTTGGGAACTGATGCAAATCTACCAACATAATGAAGTAGCTAGCTGGGTATTTGATTAGGTTCTGGATAATCCTGGCTATTCAGTTATTAATGATTTGGACGTTCCTCTATTGTAGTACACTACATGACCAAAAGTATGTGGACACCTGCTTGTTGAACATCTCATTCCAATATCATGGGAAATAATATGGAGTTGGGCCCCTTTTCCTGACATAACAGCCTCCACTCTTCTGGGAAGGCTTTCTACTAGATGTTGGAACATTGCTGCGGGGACTTGGTTCCATTCAGCCACGAGCATTTGTGAGGTCGGGCACTGATGTTAGGCGTTTAGGCATGGCTCGCAATCGGCGTTCCAATTCATCTCAAAAGTGATTGATGGGGTTGAGGTCAGGGCTCTGCAGGCCAGTCAAGTTCTCCTACACCGATCTCGACAAACCATTTCTGTATGGACCTTGCTTTGTGCTTGGGGGCATTGTCATACTGAAACAGGAAATGGCCTTCCCCAAACCTTTGCCACAAAGTTGGAAGCACAGAATCATCTAGAATGTCATTGTATTCTGTAGCGTTAAGATTTTCCTTCATCTAACTAAGGGGCCTAGTCTGAACTATGGAAAAACAGCCCCAGACCATTATTCCTCATTATATTTGGCAATCTGCATTGGTACCATATAGCGTTCTCATAGCATCTGTCAAACCCACATTTGTCCATTGGACTGCCAGATGGTAAAGCGTGATTCATCACTCCAGAGAAATCATTTCCACTGCTCCAGAGTCCAATGGCGGCAAGCTTTACACCACTCCAGCCGACGCTTGGCATTGCTCCCGACAAACAGTTATTGTGCTGATGTTGCTTCCAGCGGTAATTTGGAACTCGGTAGTGAGTGTTGCAACCAAGGACAGGCGATTTTTATATACAGTGCCTTGCGAAAGTATTCGGCCCCCTTGAACTTTGTGACCTTTTGCCACATTTCAGGCTTCAAACATAAAGATATAAAACTGTATTTTTTTGTGAAGAATCAACAACAAGTGGGACACAATCATGAAGTGGAACAAATCAAAAACTGAAATTGGGTGTGCAAAATTATTCAGCCCCCTTAAGTTAATACTTTGTAGCGCCACCTTTTGCTGCGAATACAGCTGTAAGTCGCTTGGGGTGTCTATCAGTTTTGCACATCGAGAGACTGAAATTTTTTCCCATTCCTCCTTGCAAAACATCTTGAACTCAGTGAGGTTGGATGGAGAGCATTTGTGAATAGCAGTTTTCAGTTCTTTCCACAGATTCTTGATTGGATTCAGGTCTGGACTTTGACTTGGCCATTCTAACACCTGGATATGTTTATTTTTGAACCATTCCATTGTAGATTTTGCTTTATGTTTTGGATCATTGTCTTGTTGGAAGACAAATCTCCGTCCCAGTCTCAGGTCTTTTGCAGACTCCATCAGGTTCTTCCAGAATGGTCCTGTATTTGGCTCCATCCATCTTCATCAATTTTAACCATCTTCCCTGTCCCTGCTGAAGAAAAGCAGGCCCAAACCATGATGCTGCCACCACCATGTTTGACAGTGGAGATGGTGTGTTCAGGGTGATGAGCTGTGTTGCTTTTACGCCAAACATAACGTTTTGCATTGTTGCCAAAAAGTTCTATTTTGGTTTCATCTGACCAGAGCACCTTCTTCCACATGTTTGGTGTGTCTCCCAGATGGCTTGTGGCAAACTTTAAACAACACTTTTTAAGGATATCTTTAAGAAATAGCTTTCTTCTTGCCACTCTTCCATAAAGGCCAGATTTGTGCAATATACGACTGATTGTTGTCCTATGGACAGAGTCTCCCACCTCAGCTGTAGATTTCTGCAGTTCATCCAGAGTGGTCATGGGCCTCTTGGCTGCATCTCTGATCAGACTTCTCCTTGTATGAGCTGAAAGTTTAGAGGGACGGCCAGGTCTTGGTAGATTTGCAGTGGTCTGATACTCCTTCCATTTCAATATTATCGCTTGCACAGTGCTCCTTGGGATGTTTAAAGCTTGGGAAATCTTTTTGTATCCAAATCCGGCTTTAAACTTCTTCACAGCAGTATCTCGGACCTGCCTGGTGTGTTCCTTGTTCTTCATGATGCTCTCTGCGCTTTTAACGGACCTCTGAGATCACAGTGCAGGTGCATTTATACGGAGACTTGATTACACACAGGTGGATTGTATTTATCATCATTAGTCATTTAGGTCAACATTGGATCATTCAGAGATCCTCACTGAACTTCTAGAGAGAGTTTGCTGCACTGAAAGTAAAGGGGCTGAATCATTTTGCACGCCCAATTTTTCAGTTTTTGATTTGTTAAAAAAGTTTGAAATATCCAATAAATGTCATCCACTTCATGATTTGTGTCCCACTTGTTGTTGATTCTTCACAAAAAAAATACAGTTTTATATCTTTATGTTTGAAGCCTGAAATGTGGCAAAAGGTCACAAATTTCAAGGGGGCCGAATACTTTTGCAAGGCACTGTATATATATCTATATATCTATATATATGTTTTTTTACTGGCTTCAGGACTGAGCGGTTCCGTTCTGTGAGCTTGTGTAGTCTACCACTTCGTGGCTGAGCCGTTGTTGCTCCTAGGCGTCTCCGCTTCACAATAACAGTTGACCGGGGCATCTCTAACAGGGCAGAAATTTGACAAACTGACTTGTGTGACGATGTTTGACAAGAATGTAATTATGACACCCTGGAGGCACCATCATGTCAATTGGAATGCCACGAACAATAAGTAGTTGTTAGGTCACTGTCTGCTACAGTGCCTTATCTCTTGTCTGCTCTTTCAGTGAAGTTACCACATCTCATTCTGCTAATTCCTTGCTTAATCTCCTCCTAGAAGCATGGGTCACACATTTACTATTTAGGTGTTTATAGTACCGGTATACACCAAAATGAAGATGCAAGTGGAACAGCATGCTTTAAAACTCAACTAGTTAGTACAAGACACACAGTACGCTTGGAAACCTCTCAGGACCTTTAGGAATGTGTTGACCATCAACACTAATGTTTAATAACACAGGACTCTGTTGCCTGCTCATCACATGCATGCACACCACGTATCATACACCCAACTTCTCAGAAAAATTATCCACTTGAAGTTCCAGATATCTCAGATGATCAAATACTGAGCTTGTGGTACCATTTTTTACGGCCTCTGTGTCAATGAAAAGAAAATAGCATATGAATATGACTGAAGATGGAAATTAAGCTTTGGCCTCCCCTTGTGTGATTTCGAAACACCTTGCAGTACATTATGTGTGAAATTGCACACGTGTGTGAATGTCATTGATCGATTGTATGCAGCATGTGAGGCCCTGCTCTCCTCTCACCCCTTCTCTTTCACTCAATCACAGTGACTTCCTGATTCTCCCAGGGTATATTGACTTCACATCGGAACAGGTGGTGAGTAGAACCCTTGTTCTTCAAGACAATAGGGCTTCTGTCCCTCCATGACCAGGGTCGAATTCATTAGTGCACACTAGCAAAACAATTTGCAACAGAAGACAAAGCATTTCTTATTGGACAATTTTCAGGTAGTCCCTGCCTGTTTCAATCTGTTTTCTTCTGTTTGGCACCTGTCAATACAACCCAGCGTTTCATTTAGGAAGGAAGAACTTCCCATTGTAACCTTGATTTGTAGCAGAGTCTTATTCATTAGGCATACCCCCTAAAAGTATTTTGTTACTACAATAAGTGTTTGTTACAGGTATTCACTTGTAGAAACTGGTTTGTTTCCTCTGCAGGATTTGACTTCAGCCCTGACAAAACGGATCACCATGAAAACGCCTTTTGTATCCTCCCCTATGGACACAGTCACAGAGTCAGCGCTGGCAATTGCCATGGCAGTAAGGCTGGTTTAAACACACACACACTTTGGCATAGCAATGTAATTGAAGACTTTAGTTAAAAGTAGACTCTGCAATTCACAAAGTAAACAACCGTATCGGGTCAACTTGCGTAAAAACTAAGAGCTTGAAATGTGAGGCTAATCTTCGCACTTGTTGTCACGCAACTACCAAAGAGGCAAGAAGGAATTCAAGAAGGATCATCACATAATTTGCATATATATTACTCTTACTGAATTTCCACGTGGTTGAGGATCTAGGAGATCTAATCAAAGCCTACTAGCTGATAAAATGTTAATAACTAGGACAGAATAATTTATAAGACTTTTTCCAACATAACATAGGTACAGCAGATTCCCTTATTGTGTGGGACACTTTTAAATGTGCCTTTTTAGAGGCCATGCAATTCAGTACTCATCTGTAAAACAAAAGCAATTTAGATAACACAAGTCCATATTAACAAAGTAAATTGAAGGACTAACAGTACAGATAGAAATAAAAAAAAACTGTACCATAGAGGCACAGAATAAGTTAGAGGAAAAACAAAAAGAAATGGAGGAACTTATTCAAGAAAGATCCAGTGTAATTAATATATTATAAACATTAAGGGAACTGGATGGAATGTGGGGAAAAATGGGCCAAATCCTTTTTCAATCTTCAACATAGAAATGCTTGTCGTGGAAATGTCCTGTATTACCAAATCATGAGAGCAAACCCCACACAAGTCAGAGTGATATCATAAAGTCCATATTTAATTATATGAGCTTCACCATAGCCCTGTGACTCAGATCAATTCAGGGTCTGTAAATGAATACTCAAGAGTGCTTACAAAACAGTTCTTAGTATCATTTATAGCCAAGACACACCCATCTCAACTCACATGACGAATAACAGATCTTAGGAACATTACACAAAGAACATTTTACTTGAAAGAGGAGTATCCCATAGCTAGATAGCATTAGCTATAAATTATCGTTCAGTTTGGTCTCCTAAACAAAGTTCTTAACTCGTTCTTGGTACCACTTAGGACCAAAACATTACCTCATCCAATGGCATATATCAATTGTCAATTCTAGATACTCCCATTACAAATACACCCCCTCCTGGACAAGATCAGAAAAGACAGTGAGCCTCCTAGGTCATATACTAGATCAAGATGAGGGCAACCTCAGAGGGGACATGTAATAGTTACAGACACATTCCCATAAGAAGACAAGCCTGACCTCTCTCCTCTCTGGGCCCCTAGTGACTAAGCCCTAGCAGAGAAGGGATAACTGCAAACTGCCAACAGTATTATCCAAAAGAAGACATTCTAATGACATATCTCACATAAGCATTATTATATTGATAAAACATCTTATTTATGAATGTTACCTAACTAATTCTGATTCATCCCTAACATGCTACCAAAAAAATGTATTGAAACTTGTTTCAAATGATGGGAGTCACGCATGATTCACAGAATTATATTTTGAAAGAGGAAGTAAAGTACTTTAAGAATATGTTTTAGTTTGACTCCTCCATCTCCACTAACCAAAGCTAATTGTGTACATGTTTTTCCTATTAATAATGTAAAATTAGCATCTGTACAGAGAGACTCAGGTGAAGGCCAAATTACAGAGGAGGAACTTCTTGGTGCAATTAAAGCCTTTAAGTCTGGGAAAACTCCAGGTCTGGATAAGGTCTGATTTCATTATTACTGAAACTGGATCCAATTGGTATATATAAAGATCCACTCCATTAAAAAAAATTGGGAGGCCTCTTTCACTTCAGTGTTGTGATGCAACAATTTGAGCTAAATGCTTGGTGCATAGAATTTAAAAAGGTATTGTCAGATAGTTTTTTTTTTTACATAGACGATACATTGGAGATAATATAAGACAAGTACCGGAAACAATAGAACCCTGTGAAATATCAGGGAAACCAGGCCTGGTTTTCATAGCTGACTTTGAAAAGGCTTTTGATAAAGTACAACTGGAGTTTATATTTAAATGCCTGGAATATTTAAATTGTGGAGTATCTCTTATAAAATGGGTTAAAAATATGTATAATAACCCTAGGTGTAAAATAGTAAATAATGGCTACGTCAAGTTTTAAACTGTTAAGGAGTAAAACAAGGTTGTCCACTATCTACATATCTATTTATTATTGCCATTGAAATGTTGGCTGTTAAAATAAGACCCAACAATAATATTAAGGGATTAGAAATCTGTGGCTTAAAAACTAAGGTGTCATTGTAGGCTGATGATTCATGTTTGTTTTTAAACCACAATTAGAATTCCTCCACAGCCTCATAGCGGATCTAGATACTTTTGCTAACTTCTCTGGACTAAATCCAAATTATGATAAGTGTACTATATTACGTATTGGATCACTAAAAATGCAACTTTTACATTACCGTGTAGTTTACCAATAAAATGGTCTGACGGAGATGTGGACATACTCGGTATATAAATCTCAAAATAAATAAATTCTCACTCAATTTTTTATAGAAAGCAGCAAAAATAGATAAGATCTTGCTACCACGGAAAGGAAAATACCTGTCTATTTGTGGAAAAATCACTCTAATTCTTTAGTCATATCACAGTTGACCTATTTGCTTATGGTTTTGCCTACACCTAGTGACCTGCTTTTTAAATGATATGAACAAAAAATATTCCATTTTATTTGGAATGGCAAGCCAGACAAAATGAAAAGGGCCTATTTATATAACGAATATGAATTCGGAAGGGAAGAAATTATTAAATATTAAAGCATTAGATCTATCACTAAAGGCATCAGTCATACAAAAGTTATACTTAAATCCAAACGGGTTCTCTAGCTGTGCCATATATAAATTGCAAAGTAGTTGGGAAGAGATTTCCGATGTACCCATTCCAAGGCACCTGGTTTATGAATTGAAACGCAAAACAACGCCCGATTCAAAACTTAAAATTTTTCAATTGAAATTGTATAAAATTCTTGTAAGCAATAGAATGTTATATATATGGGGGATACAATCTTCCCAGCTCTGCAGATTCTGCTGTGAGGAGGCAGAGTCATTAGATCATTTATTTTGGTACTGTCCATATGTACCTCATTTTTGGTCACGGGTCCAGGAATGGCTGAAGGATTGCAACATTTGCCTAGAACTAAGTCATAGTCCATCAATAATATCATTATTTTAGCAAAAATGTTAATTTAATTTACAGTCGGTAGAAGCTATGAGAATAGAAAGGTTCAGTACTTTTGTGAGGCATCACAGCACAGTTGAAAAACATTTGGAAAATGGATGACGTTAAGAGATAGATGGGAGGGGTTGAATGGAGCTGAAGGGTGGGACTAATAACAAGACAACCAATGTCAAACATACGGGTCTGTAAAATGTATATAGGATCAGACATTTTGTGAAATAGCACAGTTACAAATAGAAATCAAACTGGATGGACATCAGACCGAGGAAGAACAAAAAACAAACAAAATATGACTATTGTAAAATAGATTTGGTCTGTATAATATGTATAAACTGAAGGTAGAGGCCAAAGTGTTATTGTTTATTAGTTTACTCCAATTTAGGGAAGGGTGTTAGGGTTTGTGGGGAATAATATAGGTATATTCTAAAAAAAAGTATGTATGTGTAAGTATGTATATACAGTGGGGCAAAAAAGTATTGTCAGCCACCAATTGTGCAAGTTCTCCCACTTAAAAAGATGAGAGGCCTGTAATTTTCATCATAAGTACACTTCAACTATGACAGACAAAATGAGGGAAAAAATGCAGAAAATCACATTGTAGGATTTTTAATGAATTTATTTGCAAATTATGGTGGAAGATAAGTATTTGGTCACCTACAAACAAGCAAGATTTCTGGCTCTCACAGACCTGTAACTCTCACCCCGTGTGGTCCTTCTTTAAGAGGCTCCTCTGTCCTCCACTCATTACCTGTATTAACGGCACCTGTTTGAACTTGTTATCAGTATAAAAGACACCTGTCCACAACCTCAGTCACATTCCAAACTCCACTGTGGCCAAGACCAAAGAGCTGTCAAAGGACACCAGAAACAAAATTGTAGACCTGCACCAGGCTGGGAAGACTGAATCTGCAATAGGTAAGCAGCTTGGTTTGAAGAAATCAATTGTGGGAGCAATTATTAGGAAATGGAAGACATACAAGACCACTTATAATCTCCCTCGATCTGGGGCTCCACGCAAGATCTCACCCCGTGTGGTCAAAATGATCACAAGAACGGTGAGCAAAAATCCCAGAACCACACGGGGGGACCTAGTGAATGACCTGCAGAGAGCTGGGACCAAAGTAACAAAGCCTACCATCAGTAACACACCACCCTGCCAGGGACTCAAATCCTGCAGTGCCAGACGTGTCCCCCTGCTTAAGCCAGTACATGCCCGTCTGAAGTTTGCTAGAGAGCATTTGGATGATCCAGAAGAAGATTGGGAGAATGTTAAATGGTCAGATGAAACCAAAATAGAACTTTTTGGTAGCTCAACTCGTCGTGTTTGGAGGATAAAGGATGCTGAGTTGCATCCAAAGAACACCATACCTACTGTGAAGCATGGGGGTGGCAACATCATGCTTTGGGGCTGTTTTTCTGCAAAGGGACCAGGACGACTGATCCGTGTTAAGGAAAGAATGAATGGGGCCATGTATCGTGAGATTTTGAGTGAAAATCTCCTTCCATCAGCAAGGGCATTGAAGATGAAACGTGGCTGGGTCTTCCAGCATGACAATGATCCCAAACACACCGCCCGGGCAACGAAGGAGTGGCTTCATAAGAAGCATTTCAAGGTCCTGGAGTGGCCTAGCCAGTCTCCAGATCTCAACCCCATAGAAAATCTTTGGAGGGAGTTGAAAGTCCGTGTTGCCCAGCATCAGCCCCAAAACATCACGGCTCTAGAGGAGATCTGCATGGAGGAATGGGCCAAAATACCAGCAACAGTGTGTGAAAACCTTGTGAAAACTTACAGAAAACATTTGACCTCTGTTATTGAGAAACTTTTGTTATTGACCAAATACTTATTTTCCACCATAATTTGCAAATAAATTCATTAAAAATCCTACAATGTGATTTTTTTTTTCAGGATTTCTTTTCTCATTTTGTCTGTCATAGTTGAAGTGTACCTATGATAAATTACTGGCCTCATCTTTTTAAGTGGGAGAACTTGCACAATTGGTGGCTGACTAAATACTGTTTTGCCCCACTGTATGTATGAATGTTTATGTATGTATATGTGTGAAAATATATGGGTATGTATGTACAGTTGAAGTCAGAAGTTTACATACCCTTAGGTTGGAGTCATTAAAACTCATTTTTCAACCACTCCACAAATTTCTTTTTAACAAACTATAGTTTTGGCAAGTCGGTTTGGACATCTACTTTGTGCATGACACAATACATTTTTCCAACAATTGTTTACAGACAGATTATTTCACTTATAATTTACTGCATCACAATTCCTGTGGGTCAGAAGTTTACATACACTAAGTTGTATGTGCCTTTAAACAGCTTGGAAAATTCCAGAAAATGATGTCATGGCTTTAGAAGCTTCTGGTAGGCTAATTGACATAATTTGAGTCAAGTGGAGGTGTACCTGTGGATGTATTTCAAGGCCTACCTTCAAACTCAGTGCTTCTTTGCTTGACATCACGGGAAAATTCAAAGAAATCAGCCAAGATCTCAGAAAAAACATTGTAGACCTCCACAAGTCTGGTTCATCCTTGGGAGCAATTTCCAAACACCTGAAGGTACCACGCGTACTATTGTTTGTACAGATAAGTATACACACCATGGGACCATGCAGCTGTCATACCGCTCAGGAAGGAGATGCGTACTGTCTCCTAGAGATGAACGTACTTTGGTGCAAAAAGTGCAAATCAATCACAGAACAACAGTAAAGGACCTTGTAAGATGCTGGAGGAAACCGGTACAAAAGTATATCCGCAGTAAAACAAGTCTTATATCGACATAACCTGAAAGGCCGCCCAGCAAGAAAGATGCCACTGCTCCAAAACCACCATAAAAAAGCCAGACTACGGTTTGCAACTACACATGGGGACAAAGATTGTACTTTTTGGAGTCATGTCCTCTGGTCTGATGAAACAAAAATAGAACTGTTTGGTCATAATGACCATTGTTATGTTTGGAGCCGAAGAACACCATCCCAACCGTGAAAGACAGGGGTGACAGCATCATGTTGTGGGGGTGCTTTGCTACAGGAGGGACTGGTACACTTCACAAAATAGATGGCATCATGAGGTGGAAAATTATGTGAATATATTGAAGCAACATCTCAAGACATCAGTCAGGAAGTTATAAAGCTTGGTCGCAAACGGGTCTTCCAAATGGACAATGACCCCAAGCATACTTCCAAAGTTGTGGCAAAATGGCTTAAGGACAAGAAAGTCAAGGTACTGGAGTGGCCATCACAAAGCCCTGACCTCAATCCTATAGAAAATGTGTGGGCAGAACTGAAAAAATGTGTGCGAGCAAGGAGGCCTACAAACCTGACTCAATTACAACAGCTCTGTCATGGAGGAATGGGCCAAAATTCACCCAAATTATTGTGGGATGCTTGTGGAAGGATACACAACGTTTGACTCAAGTTACACAATTTAAAGGCAATGCTACCAAATACTAATCGAGCGTATGTAAACTTCTGACCCACTGGGAATGTGATGAAAGAAATAAAAGCTGAAATAAATCTCTCTCTTATTATTCTGACATTTCACATTCTTCAAATAAAGTGGTGACCCTAACTGACCAAAAATTGGGATTTTTTTACTTGGATTAAATGTCAGGAATTGTGACAAACTGAGTTTAAATGTATTTGTGTAAGGTGTATGTAAACTTCCACTTCTGTATGGATGTATATGGATATATATTTTTACCCCAAAAATATATGGGGGATTGGAAATGATTCAGACAATTACATTGATGCAAGTAACAATCTTTCCGCAATATTAAGCCCCATTTTTTTTTTTTATAAAAAGGAATTAAAAACCGCTTTGTTATGAATGACCAATCACATGAGACCACAAGCCACAACTCTATAGAACCTCTGATGTAAATATTATCAGCTATTGGAAAACAACCTATACTTTCTCCCAGGCCAGGGTAACTTGAAGTGACTACAACAGCTGCACATATCTGTTTCACTTAATAGTAACCTAAGATAGTTGTGAACCCCCCCCCAGAGGCAAATGTCAGAGGAAACATCACGATCTTCATCGTAAAACAAAGGCCAGAATTTCCTCGAGTCTTGGAACAGTTTGTTCTGGATAACTCCTTACAGGCAACTTCAGTTAGGGTTAATGTCTGAGGACACACATTCTCTCTCTCTCACACACATTCTTACACGTGTGCACACACACATAAAAATATGATGTCCCTTCTTTCAGCTCACAGGAGGAATAGGCTTCATCCACCACAACTGCACTCCAGAGTTCCAGGCCAACGAGGTCCGCAAGGTCAAGGTAATGACCCCTATGCCATGCTCTCTCTTTTTCACTCCCATCTCCTTTCATCTTTGTTTTCTGTTACATGTGTGTATCTGTATGTTTGTCTCTGTTACTCATCCTATCGTCTGCTCTCTCGGTTTGATCTTCCTGCCAAGCTAGTTGCTACCGTTTCACTGTAGTGTTCCCGCCAGGCAATCTTTTTCTTTATGTTCTCATGCTCTGTCTGGCTTGCTTTTTCAATACCCTGTAGGTTTGCAGAGTGTAATAGATATCCTTACCCTCTCGCTCCTCTCCCTGTTTTCCTCTTCCCTCAATTTATATTATCCTTCCTGCTACCTCATTCCTCTCTCCACCTCCTCCACCCTGCCCTCCCTCTTTTCCCCCTCATCTCCCTCCTTCTCCTGCCTGCCTCCTTCCCTCTCTCTCCCAGCGGTACGAGCAGGGTTTCATCACAAACCCGGTAGTGATGAGTCCTACAGACCGTGTGGCCGACGTGTTCCAGGCCAAGGCACGCCACGGCTTCTGCGGCATCCCCATCACAGACAACGGCCACATGGGGGGCCACCTCGTTGGCATAATCTCCTCGCGTGACATTGACTTTCTGAAGGAGGAGGAGCACATCCTGCCTCTCAGTGAGGTGGGTGTGGCTTAACACATCATGGTTGAATGTTATTCGGTCTTCGAGTTAGTAATTTTAAATCAGTGTATATGCATTTAGTTTACTTCCCTACCACTCTAACTGTCGCCCAAAGGTAAATGCTCATCTTCCTTTGTTTTCTCCTTTCCTTCCTCGCTACAGGTGATGACAAAGCTGGAGGACCTTGTCATTGCTCCAGCTGGAGTGACACTGAAAGAGGCCAATGAGATTCTGCAGAGGAGTAAGAAAGGTGAGGAGGCGGGACCTGAGAAAAGGGAAGGACAGTCCTATACATGTCCAATTTATGTGCCTCGTGATTAGATTTCCCCATTCTAAATGGTGTACATCTCTGTGTAGGTAAGCTGCCCATAGTGAACGAGGAGGGCTGCCTGGTGTCCATCATCTCCAGGACAGATCTGAAGAAGAACAGGGACTTTCCCCTGGCCGCTAAAGACTCCCGCAAACAGTTGCTGTGTGGGGCAGCCATCGGCACGCACAACAATGACAAGTACAGACTGGACCTGCTGGTGCAGAGCGGAGTAGACGTGGTCGTACTGGTGGGTCACTGGTTCTCCTACCCCGTCTCTTTGTTCTTCTCATATAGATACTTTCTCTTCTTCAATCTGTTCTTTAATGTTGCTCTCGTTCTTTAAGGACTCCTCTCAAGGGAACTCGATCTTCCAAATCGACATGATTAAGTACATCAAAGAGAAATACCCACAGCTTCAGGTCATTGGAGGCAATGGTGAGTGTTGGGACACACACATAGAAATGCTGCATTCTCAGAGTTGCCCTCATTTAATGGTTCCACCATGTACCAGCCTTGACATTGTTGGTCTGTCTCCCCCTGCATGTCTCAGTGGTAACTGCAGCCCAGGCCAAGAACCTGATCGATGCCGGGGTGGATGGCCTGCGCGTGGGCATGGGCAGTGGCTCCATCTGTATCACACAGGAAGGTAAGTCCCACCAATGGCCTTCCTAGCTCCCCTCCCTTACATCCACCCACAGCTCTAACCCAATCGGGAGTCTCCAATCTGACCACCTTCCCACTAATGACTGAAATCGCCCCTTAGCCAAGTGTAGAAGTCTGTACAAAAAGTCCCATCCATAAGTGTTTGTCCTAGTTTTTTTTTCTCTCTGTGTCTCTACTGGCTGTAGAGAATGCTGAATGGTTTTTCTAAATCAAATTGTGCTGCCAAGCTACATTCTAATACCTGCAAATAAACATAATAAGAGCACCTACTGAATGAATGCAACAATATGCAGCATCCTCAAACCACTTCAGAGCAAAACGTTGAAAACGTACAAACAATCGATTTAAGGGGCAGGACCTCAGAAAGCACGCACAACTTTCTTCTTGTTCGTCGTTCCTACCCTCTATTTTATGTTTCTCTGTCTCATCGTCCCCTTCTCTCTCCATCATGCTATTCTTGCCATCTTTCATGATCTGTTTTGGGTTTCTTATTTTCTATCTATCGCTTCTTTCTTTCTCTCTGTATCCCTCTCTTTCTCATCACCTTTGTTTCATTGTGTGGACCTCTCCTCTCTTTTCTCCTCTCTTTTCTCTTCTCTTCTCTTTTTCTCCTCTCTTGGTTTCACACTGCCTGTAATGTATGTCTCTAGCACCTCTCAGTGTTCCTCCTGGTATAAAGCTCCACAGCCCCAAAACCCCAACTACTGTTACGGGATACTGCAGTAAGTCCCCCACCCCCCTACGCAGGGCTCTCTCTCATTGGCTCTACTACCACACTGTGCCCGCCCACTCGCCTTCACAGCCTCTCTGCATTGGTTGCTAACGGCTCTGCATCAGTACAAGTAGTATTCAAGCTGGCCTTGGGTTTTTGGATGGTTGTCCTTTTGTCCTCGACTAATCTGTCAATCACATTTACATTTACATTACATTTAAGTCATTTAGCAGACGCTCTTATCCAGAGCGACTTACAAATTGGAGAAGAAGTATTCACAGTGTGTGACATCACACCTATCTTGTCTCGACATGCCCTCATTACGACACATGCGCTACGTTTTGGATGCATATGATGAAGTATGTTTTACTAGTGGACTTGAGATGCATCCTTAAATGCAGTGCACGGGCATGTGATGGACAGTCTCAGTCATGATGATGTCTGTCAGTTAGGCCATTCACCTTCCCTCATCTGAAACAAGTTGTAACTTCTTTAGCAATATCAATAGGCCTACTACAGATGAAAGATATGTTCATCATTCTGCATCTGTCAATTTACTGTAAAAGGTCGTTGTCACTGTTAAGAAAAAAATAACCTAGTCTTTTCCCCCATGAGTTGTATTTAACTGCATTTACCCTGCTGGTTGTACACCAACCTATGACCAGGTATAGGGGTTGGGAGGGGAGCCCTTAGCGCCGAATTACACTGGCTGTTGTAACGCATTCCTCCATTTACATATGTCATTGTTTCTAACACCTCCATTTACATATGTCATTGTTTCTAACACCTCCATTTACATATGTCATTGTTTCTAACACCTCCATTTACATATGTCATTGTTTCTAACACCTCCATTTACATATGTCATTGTTTCTAACACCTCCATTTACATATGTCATTGTTTCTAACACCTCCATTTACATATGTCATTGTTTCTAACACCTCCATTTACATATGTCATTGTTTCTAACACCTCCATTTACATATGTCATTGTTTCTAACACCTCCATTTACATATGTCATTGTTTCTAACACCTCCATTTACATATGTCATTGTTTCTAACACCTCCATTTACATATGTCATTGTTTCTAACACCTCCATTTACATATGTCATTGTTTCTAACACCTCCATTTACATATGTCATTGTTTCTAACACCTCCATTTACATATGTCATTGTTTCTAACACCTCCATTTACATATGTCATTGTTTCTAACACCTCCATTTACATATGTCATTGTTTCTAACACCTCCATTTACATATGTCATTGTTTCTAACACCTCCATTTACATATGTCATTGTTTCTAACACCTCCATTTACATATGTCATTGTTTCTAACACCTCCATTTACATATGTCATTGTTTCTAACACCTCCATTTACATATGTCATTGTTTCTAACACCTCCATTTACATATGTCATTGTTTCTAACACCTCCATTTACATATGTCATTGTTTCTAACACCTCCATTTACATATGTCATTGTTTCTAACACCTCCATTTACATATGTCATTGTTTCTAACACCTCCATTTACATATGTCATTGTTTCTAACACCTCCATTTACATATGTCATTGTTTCTAACACCTCCATTTACATATGTCATTGTTTCTAACACCTCCATTTACATATGTCATTGTTTCTAACACCTCCATTTACATATGTCATTGTTTCTAACACCTCCATTTACATATGTCATTGTTTCTAACACCTCCATTTACATATGTCATTGTTTCTAACACCTCCATTTACATATGTCATTGTTTCTAACACCTCCATTTACATATGTCATTGTTTCTAACACCTCCATTTACATATGTCATTGTTTCTAACACCTCCATTTACATATGTCATTGTTTCATTGTTTCTAACACCTCCATTTACATATGTCATTGTTTCTAACACCTCCATTTACATATGTCATTGTTTCTAACACCTCCATTTACATATGTCATTGTTTTCTAACACCTCCATTTACATATGTCATTGTTTCTAACACCTCCATTTACATATGTCATTGTTTCTAACACCTCCATTTACATATGTCATTGTTTCTAACACCTCCATTTACATATGTCATTGTTTCTAACACCTCCATTTACATATGTCATTGTTTCTAACACCTCCATTTACATATGTCATTGTTTCTAACACCTCCATTTACATATGTCATTGTTTCTAACACCTCCATTTACATATGTCATTGTTTCTAACACCTCCATTTACATATGTCATTGTTTCTAACACCTCCATTTACATATGTCATTGTTTCTAACACCTCCATTTACATATGTCATTGTTTCTAACACCTCCATTTACATATGTCATTGTTTCTAACACCTCCATTTACATATGTCATTGTTTCTAACACCTCCATTTACATATGTCATTGTTTCTAACACCTCCATTTACATATGTCATTGTTTCTAACACCTCCATTTACATATGTCATTGTTTCTAACACCTCCATTTACATATGTCATTGTTTCTAACACCTCCATTTACATATGTCATTGTTTCTAACACCTCCATTTACATATGTCATTGTTTCTAACACCTCCATTTACATATGTCATTGTTTCTAACACCTCCATTTACATATGTCATTGTTTCTAACACCTCCATTTACATATGTCATTGTTTCTAACACCTCCATTTACATATGTCATTGTTTCTAACACCTCCATTTACATATGTCATTGTTTCTAACACCTCCATTTACATATGTCATTGTTTCTAACACCTCCATTTACATATTGTTTCTAACACCTCCATTTCATTGTTTCTAACACCTCCATTTACATATGTCATTGTTTCTAACACCTCCATTTACATATGTCATTGTTTCTAACACCTCCATTTACATATGTCATTGTTTCTAACACCTCCATTTACATATGTCATTGTTTTCTCCATTTACATGTCATTGTTTCTCTCCATTTACATATGTCATTGTTTCTAACACCTCCATTTACATATGTCATTGTTTCTAACACCTCCATTTACATATGTCATTGTTTCTAACACCTCCATTTACATATGTCATTGTTTCTAACACCTCCATTTACATATGTCATTGTTTCTAACACCTCCATTTACATATGTCATTGTTTCTAACACCTCCATTTACATATGTCATTGTTTCTAACACCTCCATTTACATATGTCATTGTTTCTAACACCTCCATTTACATATGTCATTGTTTCTAACACCTCCATTTACATATGTCATTGTTTCTAACATATGATTTACAATGTGTTCGATCATAATATCATTATTTTAAGAGCGGAAAAATATGCACGACTGCAAAAACTTTCTGGTAGTGCAAGATACTGAGTATTTTTTTAGGTAATTATTTCATATATTAAATACCTGTAACAGTTAGGCTGTTCCAAAGCTTATGCATAATAATCACAGAAAAAGAAGTGGACATGAATCTAAAATAATATTTTCCACTTCATCGATTTCTTTGATGTTGGCTTCTGACATTCTAATGAACTCATTTGAGAGTTCATCAAACATTTCTCTGAAACTGATTGCTCACAACAGGATTCATTGAAACTGTTACACAACACGTTTAGGAGGAAATTATAGCAATCTACTTCTCAAATGTAGTGTTGGACAAAGCCTGCATACGAAACAAACTCCACTCAAAACACCTAAGACTTACTCGATTTCTTTTCTCTTTTCATTTTATGAATGTTATTTTCCCAAATAAACATCAACTTTGTATAATGTTATATAGTGTGCGGTTGTCTGTTTGCAAATTGGAAATCCTGTCATGCCCCCATCATCATGCCCCACCATCAGTTTGATAATGATTTGATTTATCAGGTAAACACATGATAAAATAGCATTCATTAAAATATAGTCCACTTAAGCAAGCCAAAACCATGTTTAATCTACAGAAAATCAACAAAAATATGAATTAATGCTGACTTAACTTCATAAACCAGGAAATGACATCAAATACATTCCAGGACGGACTGTCTGCTGTGTGTGAGAATCACTAGTCTGTCTCTGATAGGTGGCCTACAGCAGGGGCTCCCAGAATTGGTCCTGGGGCCCCCTGGGTGCATGTTTTGGTTTTATGCCCTAGCACTACACAGCTGATTCAAATGACCATCTCATTAAGCTTTGATGATTTTAATCAGCTGTGTAGTGCTAGGGCAAAAACCAAACCGTGGGCCCCAGGACTGAGTTTGGGAAATCCTGGTCTACATGTGCAGGCTTGGCTGGATATTCAACTTGTGTTCTTTGTCCTTCTTCCCCTGTTTTCTCAGTGTTGGCATGCGGGCGTCCCCAGGCCACCGCCGTGTACAAGGTGTCGGAGTACGCCCGTCGATTCGGGGTGCCAGTCGTTGCCGACGGGGGCATCCAGACCGTGGGGCACATTGCCAAAGCCCTGGCACTGGGGGCATCTACAGGTGAGTCAGGCTTAAATTAAATATCCATACACACACAAACTCTCATTATAGTTCTTTCAAACTCAACTCTGGACCTTGAAGCCAATTCCACTGCTTGTTTTCATTGTTCCCCTTTAATCAGGGACTGATTTAGACCTGGTATTCAACTCTCACCCTACGAGGGGAACAATGAAAACAAGCAGTGGAATTGGCTTCAAGGTCCAGAGTTGAGTTTGAGGAGGAGCTTGCTGGTTTTCTGTTCTACCTGATAATTATTTGTACCTGCCTGGTGTCCCACGTCTAAATCAGTCCCTGATTTTAAAGGGGAACAATGAAAACAAGAAGTGGCATTGGCTTCAAGGTCCAGAATTGAGTTGAGGCGTCTAAAGTACACATTCAGAGAAAGGCTTTTACAAAAGCCACACCACAAGCATACACACATTCCAATAGCAGTGGATGAAGTGCTAACACTCACATTATCGAACGGTTATCTTCCCTCGGTCTCTCCAGTGATGATGGGCTCACTCCTGGCTGCCACCAGTGAGGCTCCAGGTGAATACTTCTTCTCTGATGGCATCAGGCTGAAGAAGTACAGAGGCATGGGCTCACTGGATGCCATGGACAAGAACCTGGGCTCCCAGACCAGATACTTCAGGTACTGAGGCGCAGTAATGCTAATATAATAATTTGCCTATCGTTTCATTCTGAACAGAACCATCATTTGTTCATTCCGACCAGCAAAATATAGTTCTGAACCGGTACGAACCAAAAAAAGTAATTGTTTATGAAGCGCTGGGTTGTGATGACATGCTGAATTAGGCCCACAGAATTATACCTACGGAGGAGCGGAATCTATGAAGGAACTTTGAATGTCTTTGAACTTCAGAGAGTTGGCTTAACTAACATTGGACCAGAGCTAGCTCTTGACCATGACTCTCAATCCCATTACATTACGCATAATGCCGCCTAGAGTTTGCGAGCTAGACCAAAACTAGCTTGTGACGTCAATATCTACTGTAGACTATGCTTCTGAGGGAGGAGGACAGGCAGGTAGCCTGCACACACACATACACTGGCAAAGATGTTCAGCTGGCAGGCAGGCCGCCACTGGAATTTGAGTGAAAAAGTGAGGGTTTTGCATAGGCACTTTGTTGCGTTTTCTGTTGTTGTTGTGGGAATGGGAAAAAATGCCATGGAACATATAATAAGGGTTCCCATGCTTTTAAAATAACGGTTCAGTTCCGGAACAGTATAGATATCTTTCGTTCTTGCTTCTGTTCCTCAAAAAATGTTTGTTATTTTACGGTTTTCAGTTCTGTTCCCTGAACCGGTTCAAACACCTGATACTACTACACTACTAGTAATACACATTTATTGTCTCCAGGGTTGTATTCATTAGGCACAATGTGAAATAAAAGACACTACCTGAACGCTTGTTTTTGTTTCCCGTTGCAAAACGTTTTGCTACAGTGTGCAATAATCGATGAATACGACAGGGGTAACTGGCTTTGAAGTAAGCATTCAATCAAGACAAACAACATATATTCAAGTGCCTTTCAGAAAGTATTCACACCCCTTGACCTTTTCTACATTTTGTTGTGTTACAGCCTGAATTTTAAAATAGATTCAATTGAGGTTTTTTGGTCACCGGCCTACACACAATAACCCCATAATGTCATTAAACCATTTTTTAAAAGCTGAAATGTCTTGAGTCAATATGTATTCAACCTCTGTTATGGCAATCCTAAGTAAGTTCAGGAGTAAAAATGTGCTTCACAAGTCACATAATCATTTGCATGGACTCACTATGCAATGATAGTGTTTAACATGATTTTTTTATGACTACCTCATCTCTGTACCCCACACATACAATTATCTGTAAGGTCCCTCAGTCAAGCAGTGAATTTGAAACACAGATTTAACCACAAAGACCAGGGAAGTTTTCCAATGCCTCGCAAAGAAGGGCACCTTTTGGTAGATAAAAATAAAAGCAGACATTGAATATCCCTTTGCACATGGTGAAGTTATTAATTACACTTTGGATGGTGTATCAATACACCCAGTCACTACAAAGATAAAGGTGTCCTTCCTAACTCAGTTACCGGAGAGAAACCTCTCCAGGGATTTCACCATGAGGCCAATAATGACTTAACAGTTAGAGTTTAATGACTGTGATGGGAGAAAACTGAGGACGGATCAACAACATTGTAGTTACTCCACAATACTAACTTAACTGACAGAGTGAAAAGAAGCCTGTACATAATAAAACATAGTCCAAAACATGCTTCCTGTTTGCAACAAGGCACTAAAGTAATACTGCAAAAAAATGTGGCAAATCAATTACCTTTTTGTCCTGAATACAAAGTGTTATGTTTGGGGCAAATCCAATACATCACTGAGTGCCACACTCCATATTTTCAAGCATAGTGGTGTCTGCATCATGTCATGGGTATGCTTGTAATCGTTAAGGACTGGGGCAATTTTTGGGCTAAAAAAATAAACGGAATGGAGCTAAGCACAGGCAAAATCCTAGAGAAAAACCTGGTTCAGTCTACTTTCTAACAGACACTGGGAGATTAATTCACATTTCAGCAGGACAAAGGAGATGCAAATGAGATCTCTCCTTTAAGACAAAGAGGATGATTTGTGTACTACATAAAAAGGACAACCAAGCACGCCCTCATTCTCATCGCATGGCAAGTGGTACCGGAGCGCCAAGTTTAGGACCAAAAGGCTTCTACCCCCAAGCCAAAAGAGTCCTGAACAGGTAATCAGATGGCTACCCAGACTATTTGCAGTGTGTGTTGTCGTCAGTCTGTTCACCCCTCTTTTACGCTGCTTCTCTCTGTTTATTATCTTATCTATGCATAGTCACTTTAACTATACCTACATGTACATATTACCTCAATTAGCCCTACTAACCGGCGCCCCCGCACATTGACTCTGTACCGGTACCACCTGTATATAGCATCGCTACTGTTATTTTCACTGTCATTTTACTGTTTTTATTTTGTATTCCTTTACCTAATACCTATTTTTTACTTCAATTGCACTGTTGGTTATGAATTGTAAGTAACATTTCACTGTAAGGTCTACAGTCGTGGCCAAAAGTTTTGAGAATTACACAAATATTAATTTTCAGTGTCTTTAGATATTTTGTCAGATGTTACTATGGAATACTGAAGTATAATTACAAGAATTTAATATGTGTCAAAGGCTTTTATTGACAATTACATGAAGTTGATGCAAAGAGTCAATATTTGCAGTGTTGACCCTTTTTTTTCAAGACCCCCGCAATCCGCCCTGGCATGCTGTCAATTAACTTCTGGGTCACATCCTGACTGATGGCAGCCCATTCTTGCATAATCAATGCTTGGAGTTTGTCAGAATTTGTGGGTTTATGTTTGTCCACCCGCCTCTTGAGGATTGACCACAAGTTCTCAATGGGATTAAAGTCTGGTGAGTTTCCTGCCCATGGACCCAAAATATTGTTTTGGGATCAAATATTGTTTTATTCCCCGAGCCACTTAGTTATCACTTTTGCCTTATGGCAAGGTGCTCCATCATGCTGGAAAGGGCATTGTTTGTCACAAAACGGTTCCTGGATGGTTTGGAGAAGTTGCTCTTGGAGGATATGTTAGTATCATTCTTTATTCATGGTTGTGTTCTTAGGAAAAATTGTGAGCCCACTCCCTTGGCTGCGAAGCAACCCCACACATTAATGGTCTCAGGATGCTTTACTGTTGGCATGACACAGGACTGATGGTAGCGCTCACCTTGTCTTCTCCGGATGCCCCAAACATTCGGAAAGGGGATTCATCAGAGAAAATGACTTTTCCCCCATCCTCAGCAGTCCAATCCCTGTACCTTTAGCAGAATATCAGTCTATCCCTGATGTTTTTCCTGGAGAGAAGTGGCTTCTTTGCTGCCCTTCTTGACACCAGGCCATCCTCCAAAAGTCTTCGCCTCACTGTGCGTGCAGATGCACTCACACCTGTCTGCTGCCATTCCTGAGCAAGCTCTGTACTGGTGGTGCCCCGATCCCGCAGCTGAATCAACTTTAGGAGACGGTCCTGGTGATTGCTAGACTTTCTTTGGCGCCCTGAAGCCTTCTTCACAACAATTAAACTGCTCTCGAAGTTCTTGATGATCCGATAAAAGATTGATTTAGGTGCAATCTTACTGGCAGCAATATCCTTGCCTGTGAAGCCCTTTTTGTGCAAAACAATGATGACTGCACATGTTTCCTTGCAGGTAACCATGATTGACAGAGAAAGAACAATGATTCCAAGCACCACCCTCCTTTTGAAGCTTCCAGTCTGTTATTCAAACTCAATCAGCATGACAGAGAGATCTCCAGCCTTGTCCTCGTCAAATCAAAATCAAATGTATTTATATAGCCCTTCTTACATCAGCTGATATCAAAGTGCTGTACAGAAACCCAGCCTAAAACCCCAAACAGCAAGCAATGCAGATGTAGAAGCATGGTGGCTTGGAAAAACTCCCTAGAAAGGCCAAAACCTAGAGGAACCAGGCTATGAGGGGTGGCCAGTCCTCTTCTGGCTGTGCAGGGTGGAGATTATAACAGAACATGGCCAAGATGTTCAAATGTTCATAAATGACCAGCAGGGTCAAATAATAATAATCACAATAGTTGTCGAGGGTGCAACAAGTCAGCACCTCAGGAGTAAATGTCAGTTGGCTTTTCACAGCCGATCATTGAGAGTATCTCTAACGCTCCTGCTGTCTCTTGAGAGTTGAAAACAGCAGGTCCGGTGAACAAGTCAGGGTTCCATAGCCGCAGGCAGAACAGTTGAAACTGGAGCAGCAGCACGGCCAGGTGGACTGTGGACAGCAAGGAGTAGTCATGCCAGGACCATGCCATCATGAGGCATGGTCCTAGGGCTCAGGTCCTCCGAGAGAGTGAATTAGAGAGCATACTTAAATTCACACAGGACACCGGATAAGACAGGAGAAGTACTCCAGATATAACAAACTGACCCTAGCCCCCCGACACAAACTACTGCAGCATACATACTGGAGGCTGAGACAGGAGGGGTCAGGAGACACTGTGGCCCCATCCGATGATACCCCCGGACAGGGCCAAACAGGAAGGATATAACCCCACCCACTTTGCCAAAGCACAGCCCCCACACCACTAGAGGGATATCTTCAACCACCAACTTACTATCCTGAGACCAGGCCGAGTTTAGCCCACAAAGATCTCTGCCACTGCACAACCCAAAGGGGGGCGCCAACCCAAACAGGAAGATCACATCAGTGACTCAACCCACTCAAGTGACGCACCCCTCCTAGGGATGGCATGAAAGAGCACCAGTAAGCCAGTGACACAGCCCCTGTAATAGGGTTAGAGGCAGAGAATCCCAGTGGAAAGAGGGTAACCGGCCAGGCAGAGACAGCAAGGGCGGTTCGTTGCTCCAGAGCCTTTCCGTTCACCTTCACACTCCTGGGCCAGACTACACTCAATCATATGACCTACTGAAGAGATGAGTCTTCAGTAAAGACTTAAATGGTTGAGACCGAGTCTGTGTCTCTCACATGGGTAGGCAGACCATTCCATAAAAATAGAACTCTATAGGATAACGCCCTGCCTCCAGCTGTTTGCTTAGACATTCTAGGGACAATTAGGAGGCCTGCGTCTTGTGACCATAGCGTATGTGTAGGTATGTACGGCAGGACCAAATCGGAGAGATGGGTAGGAGCAAGCCCATGTAATGAATGTAATGCTTTGTAGGTTAGCAGTAAAACCTTGAAATCAGCCCTTGCCTTAACAGGAAGCCAGTGTAGGGAGGCTACAGTGGAGTAATATGATCAAATTTTTTGGTTCTCGTCAGGATTCTAGCAGCCGTATTTAGCACTAACTGAAGATTATTTAGTGCTTTATCCGGGCAGCCGGAAAGTAGAGCATTGCAGTAGACTAACCTAGAAGTATGTAAGTCGCTTTGGATAAAAGCGTCTGCTAAATGGCATATATTTATTTATTTATTTAAGTAACAAAAGCACAGATTAATTTTTCTGCATCATTTTTGGACAGAAAGTTTCAGATTTTTGCAGTGTTACGTAGATGCAAAAAGAATCTGTCCTTGAAATAGTCTTGATGTGTTCGTCAAAAGAGAGATCAGGGTCCAGAGTAATGCGGAGGTCCTTCACAGTTTTATTTGAGACGACTGTACAACCATTAAGATTAATTATCAGATTCAACAGAAGATCTCTTTGTTTCTTGGGACCTAGAACAAGCATTTCTGTTTTGTCTGAGTTTAAAAGTAGAAAGTTTGCAGCCATCTACTTCCTTATGTCTGAAACACAGGCTTCTAGCGAGGGCAATTTTCGGGCTTCACCGTGTTTCATTGAAATGTACAGCTGTGTGTCATCCCCATAGCAGTGAAAGTTAACATTATGTTTTCGAATGACATCCCCAAGAGGTAAAATATATAGTGAAAACAATAGTGGTCCTAAAACGGAACCTTGAGGAACACCGAAATTTACAGTTGATTTCTCAGAGGACAAACCATTCACAGAGACAAACTGATATCTTTTTGGACAGATAAGATCTAAACCAGGCCAGAACTTGTCCGTGTAGACCAATTTGGGCTTCCAATCTCTCCAAAAGAATGTGGTGATCGATGGTATCAAAAGCAGCACTAAGGTCTAGGAGCACGAGGACAGATGCAGAGCCTCTGTCTGAGGCCATTAAAAGGTAATTGACCACCTTCACAAGTGCAGTCTCCGTGGTATGATGGGGTCTAAAACCAGACCGAAGCATTTTGTATACATTGTTTGTCTTCAGGAAGGCAGTGAGTTGCAGCTTTTTCTAATGTTTTAGAGAGGAATGGAAGATTCGATATAGGCCGATAGTGTTTTATATTTTCTGGGTGAAGGTTTGGCTTTTTCAAGAGGCTTTATTACTGCCACTTTTAGTGAGTTTGGTACACATCCGGTGGATAAAGAGACGTTTATTATGTTCAACATAGGAGGGGCCAAGCACAGGAAGCAGCTCTTTCAGTAGTTTAGTTGGAATAGGGTCCAGTATGCAGCTTGAAGGTTTAGAGGCCATGATTATTTTCATCATTGTGTCAAGAGATAGTACTAAAACACCTGAGTGTCTCCCTTGACCCTAGGTCCTGGCAGAGTTGTGCAGACTCAGGACACATGAGCTTTGAAAGAATACGCAGATTTAACCTGTTGCGACGAGCAAATCCGTATCCGGGAGCGTGATCATAGCCTCAAACGCATTAGCACAACGCAGCGGACATAAATACACAAAAAATCGCAAATGAAATGAAATAAATATATTCAAACACAAGCTTAGCCTTTTTGTTAACAACACTGTCATCTCAGATTTTGCGTTACAGCCGAGGCTATACGAGCATTTGTGTAAGTTTATCAAGGCATAATGCTATGCCTTGATAAAAATAAGAAAAGCAACGAAATTAAATCATTTACCTTTGAAGAACTTCAGATGCTTTCACTCAGGAGACTCCCAGTTAGATAGCAAATGATCCTTTTTTCCAAAAATATTATTTTTGTAGGCGAAATAGCTCCCGTTTCTTCATCATGCTTGGCTGAGAAATCGACCGAAAAATGCTGCAACTATAACGCCAAACTTTTTTCAAAATTTGCTCCATAATATCGACAGAAATACGGCAAACATTGTTTAGGATCCATCCTTACGGTGTTTTTAACATATATATTCGATAATATATCCGTCGAGGCAATTGGTTTCTCATAAGAAGCGATTGGAAAAATGGCTACCTCAGTATTTTACACAAGATTTTCTGCGGGAGACACCATGTGACCACATGCTATATATGGTCCCTTACAGCCATTCTTCAATGAAAATGCCTAAAAAGACGTCACAATGCTGTAGACACCTTGGGGAATACGTGGAAAACATAAGCTCATTCACAGCCATATAAGGAGTCATTGGCATGAGGCGGTTTCAAAAAATGTGGCACTTCCTGGTTGAATTTTTATCTGGGTTTCGCCTGTAAACATCAGTTCTGTGGCACAGACAATATCTTTGCAGTTTCAGAAACGTCAGTGTTTTCTTTCCAAAGCTGTCAATTATATGCATAGTCGAGCATCTTTTCGTGACAAAATATCTTGTTTAAAACGGGAACGTTTTTCATCCAAAAATTTGAATTACGCCCCCTAATGCATAACTGGTTATTAAAGAGTAGTCTGTAATTTGCTTTCTAATTATCATGATCTTTTTTTCAAAG
Source organism: Oncorhynchus gorbuscha (assembly GCF_021184085.1). Taxonomy (NCBI): domain Eukaryota; kingdom Metazoa; phylum Chordata; class Actinopteri; order Salmoniformes; family Salmonidae; genus Oncorhynchus; species Oncorhynchus gorbuscha. The sequence goes on along the minus strand of NC_060182.1, from coordinate 25,564,282 downwards.
AGGTTCATGAATTTATTACTTCTGAAGTGAAAGCGATCCTCTCTTGGGGAATGCTGCTTTTTAGTTAGCTTTGCGACAGTATCAAAAATAAATTTTGGATAGTTTTTATTTTTCTCAATTAAGTTGGAAAAATAGGATGATCGAGCAGCAGTGAGGGCTCTTCGATACTGCCTGGTACTGTCTTTCCAGTTTGGTGTGGCGCCATTTCAGTTCCAATTTTCTGGAAGCTTGCTTCAGAGGTCAGGTATTTTCTGTATACCAGGGAGCTAGATTCTTATGACAAATGTTTTTAGTTTTTAGGGGTGCAACTGCATCTAGGGTATTGCGCAAGGTTAAATTGAGTTCCTCAGTTAGGTGGTTAACGGATTTTTGTCCTCTGACGTCCTTGGGTAGAGCAACATCATTGATATATATATACAGAGAAAAGAGTCGGCCCGAGAATTGAACCCTGTGGCACCCCCATAGAGACTGCCAGAGGACCGGACAGCATGCCCTCCGATTTGACACACTGAACTCTGTCTGCAAAGTAATTGGTGAACCAGGCAAGGCAGTCATCAGAAAAACCGAGGCTATTGAGTCTGCCGATAAGAATATGGTGATTGACAGAGTCGAAAGCCTTGGCGAGGTCGATGAAGACGGCTGCACAGTACTGTCTTTTATCGATGGCGGTTATGATATCGTTTAGTACCTTGAGTGTGGCTGAGGTGCACCGGTGACCGGCTCGGAAACCAGATTGCACAGCGGAGAAGGTACGGTGGGATTCGAGATGGTCAGTGACCTGTTTGTTGACTTGGCTTTCGAAGACCTTAGATAGGCAGGGCAGGATGGATATAGGTCTATAACAGTTTGGGTCCAGGGTGTCTCCCCCTTTGAAGAGGGGGATGACTGCGGCAGCTTTCCAATCCTTGGGGATCTCAGACGATATGAAAGAGAGGTTGAACAGGCTGGTAAATGGGGGTTGCGACAATGGCGGCAGATAGTTTCAGAAATAGAGGGTCTAGATTGTCAAGCCCAGCTGATTTGTACGGGTCCAGGTTTTGCAACTCCTTCAGAACATCTGCTATCTGGATTTGGGTAAAGGAGAACCTGGAGAGGCTTGGGCGAGGAGCTGCGGGGGGGGGGGGGGGGCGGAGCTGTTGGCCGAGGTTGGAGTAGCCAGGCAGAAGGCATGACCAGCCGTTGAGAAGTGCTTATTGAAGTTTTCGATAATCATGGATTTATCGGTGGAGACCGTGTTACCTAGCCTCAGTGCAGTGGGCAGCTGGGAGGAGGTGCTCTTGTTCTCCATGGACTTCAGTGTCCCAGAACTGTTTGGAGTTGGAGCTACAGGATGCAAACTTCTGCCTGAAGAAGCTGGCCTTAGCTTTCCTGACTGACTGCGTGTATTGGTTCCTGACTTCCCTGAACAGTTGCATATCACGGGGGGCTATTCGATGCTATTGCAGTCCGCCACAGGATGTTTTTGTGCTGGTCGAGGGCAGTCAGATCTGGAGTGAACCAAGGGCTGTATCTGTTCTTGGTTCTGCATTTTTTGAACGGAGCATGCTTATCTAAAATGGTGAGGAAGTTACTTTTAAAGAATGACCAGGCATCCTCAACTGACGGGATGAGGTCAATGTCCTTCCAGGATACCCGGGCCAGGTCGATTAGAAAGGCCTGCTCACAGAAGTGTTTTAGGGAGCGTTTGACATTACTTTGCAGGCTATCTCTGAGGTAGACTGCGACTCCGCCCCCTTTGGCAGTTCTATCTTGACGGAAGATGTTATAGTTGGGTATGGAAATCTCTGAATTTTTGGTGGCCTTCCTGAGCCAGGATTCAGCCACGGCAAGGACATCAGGGTTAGCAGAGTGTGCTTAAGCAGTGAGTAAAACAAACTTAGGGAGGAGGCTTCTGATGTTGACATGCATGAAACCAAGGCTTTTTCGATCACAGAAGTCAACAAATGAGGGTGCCTGGGGACATGCAGGGCCTGGGTTTACCTCCACATCACCCGCGGAACAGAGAAGGAGTAGTATGAGGGTGCGGCTAAAGGCTATCAAAACTGGTCGCCTAGAGCGTTGGGGGCAGAGGATAAGAGGAGCAGGTTTCTGGGCATGGTAGAATATATTCAGGGCATAATGCGCAGACAGGGGTATGGTGGGGTGCGGGTACAGCGGAGGTAAGCCCAGGCACTGGGTGATGATGAGAGGTTGTATCTCTGGACATGCTGGTTGTAATGGGTGAGGTCACCGCATGTGTGGGAGGTGGGACAAAGGAGGTAACAGGGGTATGCAGAGTGGATCTAGGGGCTCCTTTGTGAACTAAAACAATGATAACTAACCTGAACAACAGTATACAAGGCATATTGACATTTGAGAGAGACATACAGCGAGGCATACAGTAATCACAGGTGTTGAATTGGGAAAGCTAGCTAAAAACAGTAGGCGAGGCTAATCAGCTAGCACAACAAACAGCAGGTAAAATGGCGTTGACTAGGCAACTGGGCCGACAGATAAAACAAACAAGCAGAATGGAGTACCGTGATTAATGGACAGTCCAGTGTGCGTCAGCTATGTAGCCAAGAGATCAGTGTCCAGGGGGCAGCGGTGGATGGGCAGGGAAGCTGGACTGGCGAGTGTTATCCAGGTTTAAAAAGAAACTAACAATGAATAAATAGCTTGTAGCTAGTTAGCTGGTTAGCGTCTGGAGGTTCTTGAGTGAGTCATAAAAATAAAATTAAAATTAAAAGTAAGAGCGATTCCGTATCACAGTGGGTGTGGCAGGTTTCCGGAAGGTATAAACAAAATAAAAATCAAAAAGAGATAGAAAGTAAATGGGTTCAGAGAGTGTTTGGGACGCGGTGATTCAGACGGTTAGCAGGCCTGTGCTAACAAGCTAACAGTTCGTAGGCCCGGGCTAGACAAGGTAGCAGTTAGCGGACCGGTGCTAGACAAGCTAGCCGTTAGCAGGCCGAATTAGCAAGCAGGGAGATAGCGAGGGCTAGAGAGTTAACCTTTGGGGGACGTCGCGATGGGGTGAGTCTGTTTATTCCTCTTCATGCGATGACATCGACAGACCGGTCGTGGGCCCGGGTAATTGTAGCCCAGGAGTATGCTACAGGTGCTCTAGTACACTAGATGAGCTGGAGACACAGCATTTCAGAAAGCTCGCGGGCCTTGGTCAGCAGATGGATCTTTGGCGATGTCGCAACGGAAAAGCCTGTTGAAACCACCTCGGACGATTATGTCGGCGGACCAGTCGTGATGGATCGGCGGGGCTCCGTGTCGGCAGTAAAGGGTCCAGGCCAATTGGCAAAATGGGCTTAGCTCGAGGCTAGCTCAAGGCTAGCTGGTGCTTGCTTTGGGGCAGAGACGTTAGCCAGGAGTAGCCACACGGATTGCAGCTAGCTAGTTGCGATGATCCGGTGTAAAGGTTCAGAGCTTGCGGTAGGAATCCGGAGATGTGGTAGAGAAAAAGCAGTCTGATATGCTCTGGGTTGATGTCGCGCTGGTGTCCTAGTTAGCTTTGAAGACCGCTAGCAGTGGCTAACTGAGTACTAGCTAGTAGCTAAGCTGGCTAGCTTCTGATGGGGGTTCCGGTTCTAAAGTATAGAAAAAGCAGATCCGTACCACATTGGGTGATGCGGATTGCAGTAGAGTATATTCAGCCTATAGTTGGAAAGTGAGATTAAAATATGTACGAAATATATACAGAAAAAAAAACGAGGAACTATATTTACACCAGACAGGAAGGGATAGCTGAGCTGAGCTGACTACACTGACTGTGCTAGTGGCAGACTCCACTATGCTGACTGACAGCCTGCTGCCTGGCCTGCACCCTATATCATTGTGGAGCTAGGGGAGTTAGAGCACTGTCTATGTTCGTAGATAAGATGAGAGCACCCCTCCAGCTAGGATGGAGTCCGTCACTCCTCAGCAGGCTTGGTCCTGTTTGTGGGTGAGTCCCAGAAAGAGGGCCAATTATCTACAAATTGTATCTTTTGGGAGGGGCAGAAAACAGTTTTCAACCAGCGATTGAGTTGTGAGACTCTGCTGTAGAGCTCATCACTCCCCCTAATTATCGATCATGATCCATGATTATCGAAAACTTCAATAAGCACTTCTCAACGGCTGGCCATGCCTTCCGCCTGGCTACTCCAACCTCGGCCAACAGCTCCGCCCCCCCTGTAGCTCCTCACCCAAGCCTCTCCAGGTTCTCCTTTACCCAAATCCAGATAGCAGATGTTCTGAAAGAGCTGCAAAACCTGGACCCGTACAAATCAGCTGGGCTTGACAATCTGGACCCGCTATTTCTGAAACTATCTGCCGCCATTGTCGCAACCCCTATTACCAGCCTGTTCAACCTCTCTTTCATATCGTCTGAGATCCCCAAGGATTGGAAAGCTGCCGCAGTCATCCCCCTCTTCAAAGGGGGAGATACCCTGGACCCAAACTGTTACAGACCTATATCCATCCTGCCCTGCCTATCTAAGGTCTTCGAAAGCCAAGTCAACAAACAGGTCACTGACCATCTCGAATCCCACCGTACCTTCTCCGCTGTGCAATCTGGTTTCCGAGCCGGTCACGGGTGCACCTCAGCCACACTCAAGGTACTAAACGATATCATAACTGCCATCGATAAAAGACAGTACTGTGCAGCCGTCTTCATCGACCTCGCCAAGGCTTTCGACTCTGTCAATCACCATATTCTTATCGGCAGACTCTACAGCCTCGGTTTTTCGGATGACTGCCTTGCCTGGTTCACCAATTACTTTGCAGACAGAGTTCAGTGTGTCAAATCGGAGGGCATGCTGTCCGGTCCTCTGGCAGTCTCTATGGGGTGCCACAGGGTTCAATTCTCGGGCCGACTCTTTTCTCTGTGTATATCAATGATGTTGCTCTTGCTGCGGGCGATTCCCTGATCCACCTCTACGCAGACGACACCATTCTATATACTTTCGGCCCGTCATTGGACACTGTGCTATCTAACCTCCAAACGAGCTTCAATGCCATACAGCACTCCTTCCGTGGCCTCCAACTGCTCTTAAATGCGAGTAAAACCAAATGCATGCTTTTCAACCGATCGCTGCCTGCACCCGCATGCCCGACTAGCATCACCACCCTGGATGGTTCCGACCTTGAATATGTGGACATCTATAAGTACCTAGGTGTCTGGCTAGACTGCAAACTCTCCTTCCAGACCCACATCAAACATCTCCAATCGAAAATCAAATCAAGAGTCGGCTTTCTATTCCGCAACAACTGACTATCCTACCGATCCTCGACTTCGGCGATGTCATCTACAAAATGGCTTCCAACACAAAATGGCTTCCAACACTCTACTCAGCAAACTGGATGCAGTCTATCACAGTGCCATCCGTTTTGTCACTAAAGCACCTTATACCACCCACCACTGCGACTTGTATGCTCTAGTCGGCTGGCCCTCACTACATATTCGTCGCCAGACCCACTGGCTCCAGGTCATCTACAAGTCCATGCTAGGTAAAGCTCCGCCTTATCTCAGTTCACTGGTCACGATGGCAACACCCATCCGTAGCACGCGCTCCAGCAGGTGTATCTCACTGATCATCCCAAAAGCCAACACATCATTTGGCCGCCTTTCGTTCCAGTACTCTGCTGCCTGTGACTGGAACGAATTGCAAAAATCGCTGAAGTTGGAGACTTTTATCTCCCTCACCAACTTCAAACATCAGCTATCCGAGCAGCTAACCGATCGCTGCAGCTGTACATAGTCTATAGGAAAATAGCCCACCCATTTTCACCTACCTCATTCCCATACTGTTTTTTATACTGTTTTTATTTATTTATTTTTCTGCTCTTTTGCACACCAATATCTCTACCTGTACATGACCTGATCATTTATCACTCCAGTGTTAATCTGCAAAACTGTATTATTCGCCTACCTCCTCATGCCTTTTGCACACATTGTATATAGACTGCCCATTTTTTTTTCTACTGTGTTATTGACTTGTTAATTGTTTATTCCATGTGTAACTCTGTGTTGTCTGCTCACACTGCTATGCTTTTATCTTGGCCAGGTCGCAGTTGCAAATGAGAACTTGTTCTCAACTAGCCTACCTGGTTAAATAAAGGTGAAATAAAAAAATAAAAAAAATAAAAACTGGGAGGGGGCCAGAGACAATTACTCAATGCCGACACATCTTTCTAGCGAATTTACACGCTGAAGCTATGTTGCGCTTGGTGCCCTCTGACTGTTTCATGTTTCATCCTAACAGCATTGGTGCCGACGTGGATAACAATATCTCTATATTCTACACTCGCCAGTTTTAGCTTTAGCCAGCACCATCTTCAGATTAGCCTTAACTTCGGTAGCCCTGCCCCCTGGTAAACAGTGTATGATCGCTGGATGATTCGTTTTAAGTCTGCGGGTAATGGAATCTAGGGTTTTCAATTGGTCAGAGCTAATTGTGGGATGCTTTGGCGTCTCAGACCCCGTAACAGGAGGAGTTGAGACCAGAGAAGGCTTGGCCTCTGACTCCGACTCGCTGCTTAATGGGAGAACCGGTTGAATGTTTGTCGGCTGAATGAGCGACACCGGTTGAGCATTCCTACAGCATTTCCCTCCAGAAGTCATGAGAAAGTTGTCCGGCTGCGGGGATAGTACGGGGGGGGGATTTATACTAACGTTACGATCTGTACGTAGTGGTGGCACAGATGCTGTTTCATCCTTTCCTACACTTAAATTACCCTTGCCTAATGATTGCGTCTGAAGCTGGGCTTGTAGCACAGCTATCCTCGCCGCAAGGCGCTCGTTCTCCTGTATATTATGAGTACAGCGACTGCAATTAGAAGGCATCATGTTAATGTTACTACTTAGCTTAGGCTGTTGGAAGTCCTGACGAACCATGTCCAGATAAAGCGTCCGGGGTGAAAAAGTTGAAAGAAAGTTGAGTGAAAAACATAAACGGTAACTTAAAGTAAAACCTGTAAAGTTGTCAGGTAGCAAAGTAAGGTTGGCAACAAAACGCACAGCAGCACTCACATCTGTGATAACTAGAGAATCACTGACATGATGTCAGCTGGTCCTTTTGTAGCAGGGCTGAAATGCAGTGGAAATGTTTTTTGGGGGGTTTAGTTAATTTGCATGGCAAAGAGGGACTTTGCAATTAATTGCAATTCATCTGATCACTCTTCATAACATTCTGGAGTATATGCAAATTGCCATCATACAAACTGAGGCAGAAGACTCTTTGAAAATTAATATTCGTGTCATTCTCAAATTTTGGCCACGACTGTACACCTGTTGTATTCGGCGCACGTGACAAACTTTGATTTGACAATAACGTAAAATGCAATGCCAAATCTACACTGGAGTTGTTACCAAAAAGACAATGTTCCAGAGTGGCCTAGTTACAGTTTTTACATAAATCTACTTGAAAATCTTTGGCAAGACCTGAAAATGGTTGTCTAGCAATGATTAACAACCAATTTAACAGAGCTTGAAGAAGTTTGAAAAGAAAAATGGGAAAATGTTGCACAATTCAGGTGTGGAAAGCTCTTAGAGACCCAGAAAGACTGATGGTTGTAATCGCTGCCAAAGGTGCTTCTTCAAAGTATTGACTCAGGGCTGTGAATACTTATGTAAATGAGATATTTCTGTGTTTTATTTTCAATACACATTTTTTCACTTTCATTATTGGGTATATTTTGAATTCAGGCTGTAACACAACAAAATGTGGAATAAGTCAAGGGGTATGAATACTTTCTGAAGGCACTGTAGTTTACCCATCTCCTCCTCCCTCTCTCCAGTGAATGTGACAAGACTAAGGTGGCCCAGGGTGTGTCGGGGGCAGTCCAGGACAAGGGCTCCATACATAGGTTTATTCCCTACCTGCTGGCTGGGATCCAGCACTCCTGTCAAGACATCGGATCCAAGAGCCTCACCCAGCTCAGGTACACATTTGAATGTAAATCAGAGTGAGCCTACTTTGATAACACCATCCGTTCGAAGGCTGTGTGTGTAAGCTCGGGGCTCTGTGTAACACTATTTGTCTTCCCCCTGCAGAGCCATGATGTATTCTGGGGATCTGAAGTTTGAGAAGAGGACGAAATCGGCCCAGATGGAGGGAGGAGTCCACAGCCTGCACAGGTACTTACTGATGTGCTCTAGCTTGGCAGTATTGGCTTGCCCATAGTGCAGCGCTGTCACAGAGGCTAACATTACAATATATTATCTTCTGAACATCTCAGTTCCACGTACCACATACAAGCCCCTAGATTTAGAATGGTTCCCCTTTCAAAACTAATCTCACTTCAACCTGCCTATATGTCTCTACAGTATCTGATCTCGGCCTGATGCAACATGTTGGTCATTTGTAATGTGATCCATTAATCTGTTAAACCTCTCTCTCTCACAGTTATGAGAAGCGCCTGTTCTAAGGAAGAGAACACAGTAGTGGGCTGCAGACTTGTGTTCCTCAAGCATACGCACATGCAAGCACAAACAACTACTTGCCAACCCCAAATCTGTCTGTGCCTTTGAGCAAGGCACTTAACACTAATTGCTCCAAGGTTGCCGTTGATAATTGCAGATCCTGGCCGTGACCCCACTCTCCTAGTGTATCTCAGGGAGTTGGGATATGCAAAAATGTGTTTCTAATTCACACATGCGTATTAATACACACGTGTACATGTGTGAAATAGGAAAAATATTAGCATCCACAATTATTACACACTCACACAAGTGCTGGGCGATTAGTTCCTTTTGAAGGTAGTTTCGGATCGATTATGAAAAAATAAATCGGTTTCGATTATTTTTTTAAACATTAAATGCATTATGAAATAATGACATTAAAATGATTTTATAGCTTTTTAATGGAAATTCCAAAACCAAAAATAGTGAACATTCAATTGCCAAACTAAAAATACTCCATGGTCTCTTTCACATTCGGTTGACATCAAAAGAAAAACAGGAAATTACTATGAAATAATATTTCAGTTGTGTATATTACTTACTTTTTATTTGATAACTTTATTTTTCATTCCTTGAAGTCATCATGTATTACTTAGTCATCCTATTTAGCTAACTGGACTAAGCATGCTGCAGAGCTGTCTGATGTAATCATTTGACTAGTTATTCAAAGTAGATGAGGCATACTTTCCCAAACTGTCTCTCTCTCGTTGTTGTGCAGTAGCGGTATATGGGTAAAATCACTGGGGAAGCCAAGCCAGCCAGGGAAAGAAAATCCAAATTATAACCTATATGTTGTGATAATTGCGTTGTTTGCTCTATAACCTGTTAGTTCACATGCCTTGACACCGTGATATATATAGAAGACACAGTGGCATAATACATTCAACCACACCTTTGTTTCGTCACAAAACCAGGGAGCAACATCTGTCCGGTGGAGTCCACAAAGCATATTGCATATAACAAACAGTTACATGACCTACAGCATAATCAAGCACGTTAATGTTAGCGATATTTTCGGACTACTAAACAACTACTGATTTAGAACACCAGAGAGTTACCAACCGCAAGTCGCAAAGAAAACAGGAGCCTCCACTATTCCAGCACCATTTCAATATCATCAAATCACCTCTGCTTAGTCTAATACAGTGACAACTAAACGATACCAAACACTATTTAGTCCAATAAACATAAGCTAAATATGATGTGGCTGTCCATGGTACTGATTTCTGTGTGTGCGGCGTGCTTGCAAGTAGAAAAACGTGGACTCGCTTAACTTGTATAGAAACGCCAATTCCATCCTCTCATGTTGCCAAAACAGTCCATGACTCTGTCATATACAGTACATATTTGTAGTTTTTGCTGTCCAAGGCTAACTGGCTAAAATGCTTGCTCGCTAGCCTAACTTCCTTCCATGGTCAACAATGAGCCAGCTAGTTAACATCAGGCCAGGGGCACAATATATTAATTCATGGTTGGATCAGAATCACCGTTATAATCAAATAAGAATGTTTTTAACTGACTTGCCTAGTTAGATTTTTTTTAAATTGGCCAGACAGAGAATTAAGTAAAATCACAAGTCCAAATCCCTATTGCCATCCATGGCTGTTTTAGATGACTAACCACCGGAGGACAACACAACAATTCAAGTTTTTTTCAAATCCAAACTTGCTTCCCTTGACCCTTTTTTTTTTTGGTGCGCCAGGACCATTCACAGTTTAGATTAATGCTGATTGGCTAATATTTTATATTGGGGAGGGCCAATGTTCGCTGGCTTCGCTTGCATTCAATGCTACGGGTGGCAACAATATCATCCTCTTTTGGACCAGACATCATCTGATAGATGGGCTATAGAGACAGAGAGCCTCTTGCGAATTTAAGGAAAACTAAACAGATTTGTATATTTTCCCATTTTTGGGGGAAACCCAGCTTCCCTTGGCATCCATGAATAGACACCACTCATGTTGTGTACATTCCTTTTTCATCCAGTCTATAGGTATCTAACCTAACGTAGCAGGCGTAAGTGTATCCATCTCTGTCCAAGCCAGAAAGGACAGGCGCAATTAATTTGATCATTATAGTTAAATACCAATTTTCTGCACTAAACTATGTTGAATATTTGCTTAATGAAAACTACAACACCCTTCTGCACAGCGTTCCACATAGTTCTTGACTTGATTTCTCTCGTGAATGATTTGATTTATTTCCATAGAAACGGCGTGTTGGGCTCTCACAAAAAAACAAGTGGTTTAAATCAAATAAAAAACGACATTACAGTTAATCGCTCAGCACTAACACAAACATAAATGACCTTAACCATCAGTCTTCCCTGACACAGACAGACATGCTCTGCTCTCCCAGAAAGAGCATGTCTGTCTGTCAGTACTGTGATGGAGTGTTTTTGTGTAATCAGATGCCTCCCATGTCCTTCTGAAATGAACTGACTTTGAATAAGTAAAATAAAAAAAGTAAACATTTTCAACAAGCTTGTTTTGTTATTGTGGTAATTTATCAAGTGTAGAGATATTGTAAACCCATTACATTTATTTTCTGTGTATAAAGTATTCTCAAATAATGTGGCTGAAAAATATAAACTATTGGAACCAAGACTTACATAAGTGTCACGTAGACCCAGAAGGTGAGTTTAACAACAATGACAGGCAAATTAACATAACAGGAGATCTATACTGAACATGAAAACAAACCATTACTGCTGATTACTGAGGGCTAAATAAAGGGAGGTAATCAAGGTGATGAAGTCCAGGTGTGTGTGTAATGATGGGGAGCAGGTGTGCTTACTTGATACATGCTGACCAGACGCGTTGCGTGAGCTGCAAAATAAATGCACACGTTATTCAATCATTGCACCCACACTGCTCGTGAGTGTCTGCGTAGTCAGGCGCTAAAATATAACTTGGTTCTATTTGTGATGCTCGACACACTGCAAGTCCTGCTTCCCATCTCCTCATTTTTTTTTATGACCATGTACCCACGTGGGTGATTGAAAGATGAACCGAGGTCTACACTCCAGTCGGTTGTGGTAATGCACTTTAAAAGTTGGTTGCCATATAAAGTCCGAAGAAGAAGCCTGAAGGAGGAGAGATTACTAGAAACGAACTCGGTTGACCGTTTTATTTGTGGATTAATTGTTGGAGTAGAGGACCTTGTGCATTTCAGGTAAAATAACAACCCAATGTTTATATCCCAGAACAAATTAGCTAGCAACAGCAAGTTAGCTAGTTACATTGCCATAAATGTTTAATGCTTTTTGACCTGTCCCTGAACAAAACATTAGGAACACTTTAAAAATTGAGTTGCACCCCTTTTTTCCTTCAGAAGAGCCTCACTTCTTTAGGACATGGACTCTACAAGGTGTCAAGCGTTCCGCTGGGATGCTGGTCCAAGTTGACTCCAATGCTTCCTAGAGTTGTGTAAAGTTGGCTTGATGGCCTTTGGGTGGTGGACCATTCTTGATACACACGGGAAACTGTTGAACGTGGAAACCTAGTGGCATTGCAGTTCCTGACACACTCAAACCAGTACCCTGTTCAAAGGCACTTCAATATTTTGTCTGGCCCATTCACCCTCTGAATGGCACACATACACAATCCATGTCTCAAGGCTTAAAAATCCTTTAACATGTCTTCTCCCCTTCGTCTACACTGATTTGAAGTGGATTTTACAATTGACATCAAATTGCGACTGCACTTGAAGAAACGTTGACATTTTCCGGATTGACTGACCTTCATGTTTTAAAGTAATGATGGACTGTCATTTGTCTTTGCTTTTTTGAGCTGTTCGTGACATAATATGGACTTGGTATTTTACCAAATATGGCTATCTTCTGTATACCACTCCTACCTTGTCAGAACACAACTGATTGGCTTAAATGTATTAAGAAGGAAAGAAACTCCACAAATTAGTTTTAACAAGGCACACCTGTTAATTTATTCCAGGTGACTACCTCATGAAGCTGAGGATGTGCAAAGCTTTCATCGAGGCAAAGGGTGGCTACTTTGAAGAATCTCAAATTACATATTTTGATTTGTTTAACACTTTTGGTTTCTACATGATTCCATGTGTTATTTCATAGTTGATGTTTTCACTGTTATTCTACAATGTAGAAAAAAGAAAAACCCATTGAGTAGGTGTGTCCAAACTTTGACTGGTACTGTATATACAGTGTGTGTATGTTTATCTGAAAAAATGAAACACCAATTTTTCAGGACCCTGTCTTTCAAAGATATTAAGTAAAAATCCAAGTAACTTCACAGATCTTCATTGTAAAGGGTTTAAACACCAGTTTCCCATGCTTGTTCAATGAACCATAAACAATTAATAAGCATGCACCTGTGAAACGGTTGTTAAGACACTAATAGCTTACAGACGGTAGGCAATTAAGGTCAGTTCTGAAAATTTAGGACACTAAAGAGGCCTTTAATGACTCTGAAAAATACAAAGAAAGATGCCGATCTCTGCAGTAGATTGCAACTCCACCCCCTTTGGCAGTTCTCTTGGTGGAAAATGTTATAGTTGGATGGAAATTTCAGAATTTTTGGTGGCCTTCCTAAGCCAGGATTCAGACACGGCAAGGACATCACGGTTGGCAGAGTGTGCTAAAGCAGTGAATAAAACAAACTTAGGGAGGAGGCTTCTGATGTTAGCATGCATGAAACCAATGCTTTTACGGTTACAGAAATCAACAAATAATAGCGCCTGGGTTAACCTCTACATCACCAGAGGAGGAGTAGGATAAGGGTATGGCTAAAAGCTATAAGAACTGGTCGTCTAGTGCGTTGGGGACAGAGAATAAAAGGAGCAGATTTCTGGGCGTGGTAGAGAAGATTCAGGGCATAATGTACAGACAAGGGTATGGTAGGATGGGAGTACAGTGGAGGTAAACCTAGGTGTTGCGTGTCGATGAGAGAGGTTTCAATCCTGGAGTCGCCTCTTCACTGTTGACATTGAGACTGGTGTTTTGCTTGGATTGGCTAACACAACGTGCCATTGGAACACAGGAGTGATGGTTGCTGATAATGGGCCTCTGTACGCCTATGTAGATATTCCATTAAAAATCTGCAGTTTCCAGCTACAATAGCCATTAACAACATTAACAATGTCTACTCTGTATTTCTGATCAGTTTGTTATTTTAATCGATCAAAAATGTGCTTTTCTTTAAAAAACAAGGCCGTTTCTAAGTGACCCCAAACTTTTGAACGGTACTGTACATATAACAAGAATAAATGTAGTTCCATATACATTCCAATATCAACTACTTGTATTTCCAAATAAAAAATATTCAAATAATTACTCAAATGCACTTGAAAGTAATTGAAATACTCTAAATAGTATTTGAACACAGGTCTGATAGGAAATGCCATCCGTGTTGTATTGCCTTGTGTTAAGGTAAGAGTTGGGGATGGAAAACCTCTAAGTTGAATGAAATAAATATTGCCTTGACGGTTTTTAGGGCAGACAGATTCAATATAATACATAGTGTTGTATTTAAATTCTGAGATTTAGCGTTTTATAACCATACTGTCTAGTACACATCTCGATCGTACTGGACCGTGAAGAAGAGGACGGAGGTCTCTGGAGGGGGGGGCAGCTACACCTCCAAATCCTCCGGACTTTCCAGACACCTCACAGCGTGACGCACCAGTGGAAAACACACACACACACCTGCCCCACTAATCCGACAGACAGGTGTCCACAATTAGCAACTCCATAAGGCTGAAGCCTTGACTACTGTAACAGCTATTTGTATTGTATCTTTCGGAACATCTATATTTGGTGCATATCAACTGTATAAATCACTTAAAATGGCAGGTGGTAGTGGTACAGTAGTAAAGTGTTGTTGTGACAAGGAAAGGGATGGCGCAAAGGAGGAGCTGTGGTCAATTGTTCTGCAGAAGTGAAAGTGAAATACATTTTTTTGTGTATTTAGGAGGAAGTGAAGACTCATAGAGCAACACATACACACATATGTGCCGATTCAGGAGGGTGACAGGAAAGTGGAATCAAGATTATGGTGACCTGAGCTGAGCCCATACGGTAACTGTCTTTTCAGAAATGGGACTTGTCTTTTTTTGCCTGTACTTTCACTTTGGATGGCTTTCCTCAGTCAACCCTTTCTTGATATTTATTTATCTTCCTTAAACAAATACTCCTCTCTGGTTCTCTCGTTTTGATTTACACAAAGTATTCCTTTTCCTGTTCACTTCTTCTATTGATCAGAGACACTTGCTCCGCTTCGCACCTTAAGAGGAGATGACTTCAATAAGTGAGTGTGTCCGTCTGTCTCTGAGAATGAATTGTTAGGCTTTTTGTTCTCTCTCCATCTCAGGCTGTCCCTTTGAACTATTCTCTGTGTTTCTTTCAGTAGTTTTGTGGATAGATTCTGCTATGTGAGATTTAAAGTAAAATGACTAAACTAAGTTACACAGCCATCCTATCATTTCCTTTAATCTCTCCCAGAACCTTTAGCTTTTATCATTCTCTTTATCTGCTCTAGCTTCAATGCACTGACCTGCTTTCTCTTTCTCCCTCTCTCTACAGACATGAAACAGGTTTTTCAAGACTTCAAGATATGAATGGAACAGGATAGACCGTCTTTTTTCCACCCCAAGAAGGCAGCTAAATTCAGAATAGAAAGTGAACCTGAGTTTAAATTAGTTTAAATTGTGAATGGGACACTCAGTAGTGGTGTTAGCGGGTAGGGTGGTAACGGAACCCATAAAGCAGCTGTGTCTTTCAAAAGCAGCTGGATATGAGCTCCGTTTCCATCCCGTTTCGCAACATCCAACAGTCTGACCGTTTGTAGAGAGAAACATACTTCCTGGTGTACTTGAGTCAGTGAGTGTCTTTTAGTGTGATGTGGCTGCAGTTGACTCTTCAATAACTAATAGGTGATGTTCTTCAATGACACGTTTTCTCCCGGATTGACACAAACTATAAGCCCCGGGAATTTCGTGTCAGCAAAGAATGACACCAGCTTCTATATAGGACATGAGCAGCTTAAGCTATTTATTTTAGCTGATTAATGTAGTGTGTAAATTGATTTATCATCAGGCTATTGTTTCTGAATTGTTGCCCTGTTATTCTGAATTAAAATATAACTGGATTTTATTCACAGTATCCATTTGTTATATTATCTGGGAACACTTAATTTACTATACCATAATTTACTATACCATGTCATATGTCCATGAATGTGTGTGCTGTCCAATTGTCTAATTCAGTTTACATTAAAGAGCCAGTTTACATTACAGAGCCAGTTTACATTACAGTTAGTTCTTATATACATACCAGGCATAGTTTAAAATGTTTAACTCCTTATTCCACTTAGTACGACTATACTGAGACTTCATGAACATCTATAGGCTACAGTCCAAATGAGCCTGACTGTAGGCCTGCGGTCCATTGAGCCTGAACCAGCCCTATGTTCCTGGCAACCACCATAAGAACATAATGATTTATCATGACTTGTCATTGGAACAAATTGACCACATGAGTTTCTTTACCAAACATTTTTTTTGTATGAAGAATGAAAACAAATTCAGATAGATTTTTTTATTTTACCTTTATTTAACCAGGTAGGCTAGTTGAGAACAAGTTCTCATTTGCGACTGCGACCTGGCCAAGATAAAGCATAGCAGTGTGAACAGACAACAACACAGAGTTACACATGGAGTAAACAATAAACAAGTCAATAACATAGTAGAAAAAAATAATCTATATACATTGTGTGCAAAAGGCATGAGGAGGTAGGCAATAAATACCCTTTAGGCCATAGGAGCGAATAGTTACAATTTAGTAGATTAACCCCGGAGTGATAAATGATCAGATGAACATGTGCAGGTAGAGATACTAGTGTGCAAAAGAGCAGAAAAGTAAATAAAATAAAAACAGTATGGGGATGAGGTAGGTAAATTGGGTGGGCTATATACCGATGGACTATGTACAGCTGCAGCGATCGGTTAGCTGCTCAGATAGCAGATGTTTAAAGTTGGTGAGGGAGATAAAAGTCTCCAACTTCAGAGATTTTTGCAATTCGTTCCAGTCGCAGGCAGCAGAGAACTGGAAGGAAAGGTGGCCAAATGAGGTTTTGGCTTTAGGGATCAGTGAGATACACCTGCTGGAGCACGTGCTACGGGTGGGTGTTGCCATCGTGACCAGTGAACTGAGATAAGGCAGAGCTTTACCTAGCATGGACTTGTACATGACCTGGAGCCAGTGGGCCTGGCGACAAACATGTAGCAAGGGCCAGCCAACTAGAGCATACAGGTCGCAGTGGTGGGTGGTATAAGGTGCTTTAGTGACAAAACGGATGGCACTGTGATAAACTGCATCCAATTTGCTGAGTAGAGTGTTGGAGGCTATTTTGTAAATGAAATCGCCGATGTCGAGGATCGGTAGGATAGTCAGTTTTACTAGGGTAAGTTTTGTGGCGTGAGTGAAGGAGGCTTTGTTGCGAAATAGAAAGCCAACTCTAGATTTGATTTTGGATTTGGATGTTTGATATGAGTCTGGAAGGAGAGTTTGCAGTCTAGCCAGACACCTAGGTACTTATAGATGTCCACATATTCTAGGTCGGAAACATCCAGGGTGGTGATGATAGTCGGGCGTACGGGTGCAGGCAGCGAACGGTTGAAAAGCATGCATTTGGTTTTACTAGCGTTTAAGAGCAGTTGGAGGCCACGGAAGGAGTGTTGTATGGCATTGAAGCTCGTTTGGAGGTTAGATAGCACAGTGTCCAAGGAAGGGCCGGAAGTATACAGAATGGTGTCGTCTGCGTAGAGGTGGATCAGGGAATCGCCCGCAGCAAGAGCAACATCATTGATATATACAGAGAAAAGAGTTGGCCTGAGAATTGAACCCTGTGGCACCCCCATAGAGACTGCCAGAGGACCGGACAACATGCCATCCAAATTGACACACTGAACTCTGTCTGCAAAGCAGTTGGTGACCAGGCAAGGCAGTCATTAGAAAAGCCGAGGCTACTGAGTCTGCCGATAAGAATATGGTGATTGACAGAGTCAAAAGCCTTGGCCAGGTCGATGAAGACGGCTGCACAGTACTGTCTTTTATCGATGGCGGGGGGGAGCTGTTGGCCAAGGTTGGAGTAGCCAGGAGGAAGGTATGGCGGCAGGGTAGCCTAGTGGTTAGAGCGTTGGACTAGTAACCAAAAGGTTGCAAGTTTGAATCCCCGAGCTGACAAGGTACAAATCTGTCGTTCTGCCCCTGAACAGGCAGTTAACCCACTGTTCCTAGGCCGTCATTGAAAATAAGAATTTGTTCTTAACTGACTTGCCTAGTAAAATAAAAAAATTAAATGGCCAGCCGTTGAAGTTTTCGATTATCACAGATTTATCGGTGGTGACCGTGTTACCTAGCCTCAGTGCTGGGAGGAGGTGCTCTTGTTCTCCATGGACTTTACAGTGTCCCAGAACTTTTTGGAGTTAGAGCTACAGGATGCAAATTTCTACTTGAAAAAGCTGGCCTTTGCTTACCTGACTGACTGCGTGTATTGGTTCCTGACTTCCCTGAACAGTTGCATATCGTGGGGACTATTCGATGCTATTGCAGTCCACTACAGGATGTTTTTTTGCTGATCGAGGGCAGTCAGGTCTGGAGTGAACCAAGGGCTGTATCTGTTCTTAGTTCTGGATTTTTTGAACGGAGCATGCTTGTCTAAGATGGTGAGGAAGTTACTTTTAAAGAATGACCAGGCATCCTCAACTGACGGGATGAGGTCAATATCCTTCCAGTATACCCGGGCCAGGTCGATTAGAAAGGCCTGCTCACAGAAGTGTTTTAGGGAGCGTTTGACTGTGATGAGGGGTGGTCGTTTGACCGCTGACCCGTAGCGGATACAAGCAATGAGGCAATGATCGCTGAGATCCTGATTGAAGACAGCAGAGGTGTATTTGGAGGGCAAGTTGGTCAGGATAATGTCAATTAGGGTGCCCATGTTTACAGATTTAGGGTTGTACCTGGTGGGTTCCTTGATGATTTGGGTGAGATTGAGGGCATCTAGCTTAGATTGTAGGACTGCCGGGGTGTTAAGCATATCCCAGTTAGGTCACCTAACAGAACAAACTCTGAAGCTAGATGGGGGGCGATCAATTCACAGATGGTGTCCAGGGCATAGCTGGGAGCTGAGGGGGGTCGATAGCGGGCGGAAACAGTGAGACTTATTTCTGGAGAGATTAATTTTTAAAATGAGAAGTTCGAACAGTTTCGGCATAGACCTGGAAAGTATGACAGAACTTTGCAGGCTATCTCTGCAGTAGATTGCAACTCCTACCCCTTTGGCAGTTCTATCTTGACGGAAAGTGTTATAGTTGGGTATGGAAATCTCTGAATTTTTGGTGGCCTTCCCAAGCCAGGATTCAGACACGGCAAGGACATCAGGGTTGGCAGAGTGTGCTAAAGCAGTGAGTAAAACAAACTTAGGGAAGAGGCTTCTGATGTTGACATGCATGAAACCAAGCCTTTTTCGGCCACAGAAGTCAACAAATGAGGGTGCCTGGGGACATGCAGGGCCTGGGTTTACCTCGAGATATTTGAATCAGTGGCGAATTTAGCATGTGAATCTTACCCCCCAAAATATTTTGGAGCATGCCAGCAAAGTCACTACACAACACTGAACAATACATGAATTGCACTATAAAGATGACAAACGGTGCCCACAAACTGTTAGGACCAACATAAATCTGTCCCAACAGCAGAGCTTTCTTTTCAGCACCACAGAGTGAATCCTTACCACTGCTACACCTGGCTATCAGTGGAACCTTGTCTGGCAGTAAAACAGTTCATTTAGCCTCATTTACTGTCTTTAAAAAAAAACATAGCTGACATGGCTGACTTGCCTAAACAAATGTGGTTTCTACTGACAATTTAGATGTCAAACTATGGCATGAGGGAACAATGAGCGCAAAAGAGGCAATCTGTAATTTTGATTACGACATTAATGAGCGAGCTAAAACGGACGTAGTCAATATAACTATTTGTTCAGCACTTTTGGAATGTACAGCGACAGAATTCAGAACACGAGTCATTTGTTCAGTATTCTCTATAAGCAGACAATGAAAGCTCTTACAATATTCGATGATGACATTTCTATAAAACAGGCTATAAGCTACATGTGCACCACCAAGTCAGAAAAGTAGGCGAAATTAAGAGGGCAAATAGATCAAATTATTAGGGTGAGGCACATGGGCTTCTAACAGCTTACAACATACACATAGTATTACTTTCTTAGCTACACTATACATATCTCCCTTGCATATTACATAATTTATGCAGAGGCATACAATATATTTTTGGACTCACTGTTGTGCTGTGCTCACTTGACCAGGAAGGTGGAGCGGCGGTCCTTCTTGTGGGCAAATTATGTCATCAAAGTCTGGCATTCTCTGGATTTATGGTGCTTTCAAGACAACTAGGAACTTGGGGGGAAAAACTAGGTTGAATCATGACGTCAGTGATCTTCAGGTCGAATTCCAAGCTGGATGACCATTCGAAATGTATTTTCCCAGTCTGAGCAACAAAAAAAAAAATCCTGAGTTGCCAGATCTCTTGAACTCACTGAAGTCTGAGATTTCTCAGTTCTGAGTTTCCAGATGTTTTGAGCGTGGCAGAAATCCTGCTGGATAGACAGCATGGCCAATAAATTCAACATTTTCTGGCCCATGGTATTGCGTGTGAATGTTTGTCCTTTTAAGCTTTGAAAAGAGACCCTTAAACCCTTACTTGGACCTCACCCTCTCCACCGAATAGCAGGGGAGGCAAAATAGTGATTGCTTGCAATGCTTGCAGTTAGCCACTGATTCCTTCCAAACCACTCATGAGTGAGCACAGATACGTTCTATCTATAATTTATCTTAATATGACAAGGATTGAAAAGGATTTGCCAGTATATGTTTTGACGTGATTCATGATGATGACTGTTTGTCTATGTTGCTAGCTAAGATTTGGAAAATATGATGTTGACATGATCAGTCCAATCAAAACTATGGTAGCTATAACGTGATTTGACATTTTATCTGTGGCCAATGACCTTAAGCCTTCTTGGATGGGCACTTCAAATGTAAATACACTGCTCAAAAAAATAAAGGGAACACTTAAACAACACAATGTAACTCCAAGTCAATCACACTTCTGTGAAATCACTGTCCACTTAGGAAGCAACACTGATTGACAATACATTTCACATGCTGTTGTGCAAATGGAATAGACAACAGGTGGAAATTATAGGCAATTAGCAAGACACCCCCAATAAAGGAGTGGTTCTGCAGGTGGTGACCACAGACCACTTCTCAGTTCCTATGATTCCTGGCTGATGTTTTGGTCACTTTTGAATGCTGGCGGTGCTTTCACTCTAGTGGTAGCATGAGATGGTGTCTACAACCCACACAAGTGGCTCAGGTAGTGCAGCTCATCCAGGATGGCACATCAATGCGAGCTGTGGCAAGAAGGTTTGCTGTGTCTGTCAGCGTAGTGTCCAGAGCATGGAGGCGCTACCAGGAGACAGGCCAGTACATCAGGAGACATGGAGGAGGCCGTAGGAGGGCAACAACCCAGCAGCAGGACCGCTACCTCCGCCTTTGTGCAAGGAGGAGCAGGAGGAGCACTGCCAGAGCCCTGCAAAATGACATCCAGCAGGCCACAAATGTGCATGTGTCTGCTCAAACGGTCAGAAACAGACTCCATGAGGGTGGTATGAGGGCCCGACGTCCACAGGTGGGGGTTGTGCTTACAGCCCAACACCGTGCAGGACGTTTGGCATTTGCCAGAGAACACCAAGATTGGCAAATTCGCCACTGGCGCCCTGTGCTCTTCACAGATGAAAGCAGGTTCACACTGAGCACATGTGACAGACGTGACAGAGTCTGGAGACACCGTGGAGAACATTCTGCTGCCTCCAGCATGACCGGTTTGGCAGTGGGACAGT
This sequence comes from Oncorhynchus gorbuscha, assembly GCF_021184085.1. NCBI lineage: Eukaryota > Metazoa > Chordata > Actinopteri > Salmoniformes > Salmonidae > Oncorhynchus > Oncorhynchus gorbuscha. The sequence continues at coordinate 25,542,892 of NC_060182.1, read as the reverse complement.
CATGGTGTGGGGTGGCATTTCTTTGGGGGGCCGCACAGCCCTCCATGTGCTCGCCAGAGGTAGCCTGACTGCCATTAGGTACCGAGATGAGATCCTCAGACCCCTTGTGAGACCATATGCTGGTGCGGTTGGCCCTGGGTTCCTCCTAATGCAAGACAATGCTAGACCTCATGTGGCTGGAGTGTGTCAGCAGTTCCTGCAAGAGGAAGGCATTGATGCTATGGACTGGCCCGCCCATTCCCCAGAACTGAATCCAATTGAGCACATCTGGGACATCATGTCTCGCTCCATCCACCAACGCCATGTTGCACCACAGACTGCCCAGGAGTTGGCGGATGCTTTAGTCCAGGTCTGGGTGGAGATCCCTCAGGAGACCATCCACCACCTCATCAGGAGCATGCCCAGGCGTTGTAGGGAGGTCATACAGGCACGTGGAGGCCACACACACTACTGAGCCTCATTTTGACTTATTTTAAGGACATTACATCAAAGTTGGATCAGCCTGTAGTGTGGTTTTCCACTTTTTAATTATGAGTGTGACTCATAATCCAGACCTCCATGGGTTGATAAATTTGATTTCCATTGATAATTTGTGTGATTTTGTTGACAGCACATTCAACTATGTAAAAAAAAAAATGTAATAAGAATATTTCATTCATTCAGAACTAGTGTGTGTTATTTTAGTGTTCCCTTTATTTTTTTGAGCAGTGTATATGGCAGCACCCAAGGGGGCTTGAACTTCCTAGCTCTCCCTGAAGATTTTGCTCCGACATAGTGTCCCCATGAGTGACAGAACACTGAGCCAATCACGGCGCAACTAGAGAACATTACAAACCCGTAGCTTTGTATTTTCTACTGGGCTAGGCTGAAAAACCTGCCTTACTCAAGAAAGCAAAGAATAGATAATGTTTGTATGCGGCTTTATTAACTTAATCATGATTATTTTTTACATAGTTTGCAAACTGATATTTGACGTATTAATGCCAAAATAACATGCAAAGCATGCAACAAAAAACAAATATATATTTTATAGCTAAACAGGTGGGCCTGTGTTCCACTTGCCACTGATCTGAATTCATCCAGAGACCATGTGACATTATTGAAAAAGTATGAGAAGCCATATAATAAACTGTAATTCTAACATTACGACATGTCTTCCACTTAATGTTTGCAGAAAGTTCATTTGAATTTCATACATTGAGCTGAACAGGCAACCCTGCCACACATAAAATGGACCTAAACTCGCGCTTTTGCCGTACTTCACAAGTAAACGGGATTCGGGGAAACAACATTTGCACTCTACAGTTCCGCGTTGTGATTATTATGCAGTCATTTACAGCAATATGATATCGACTGACTAACTGGATCAACTGAACGCATGTTTTTCTATTTGAAAAACTAGCTGTCATAAAGCAGAAAGTAATACGATACCGTTTAGCTCAGCTGAAGTGATGACCAGGTTGTGAGTTAGTGATGGAGAACATTGAGGAGACGCCATTTCGGATCACCCATACCGTCCAAGCTCTGGGCTCCGCACTACGGGGAGCGCCTGGAAATGTTCCTGATGCTAATGGTCTGGGTAGCGGGGACAGAATCTCGAGTGAGACGGAGAAGCTTTGGTTCAAAGAAAGCAGCGCTAAGAATCTCCGAAACAGGGACTTCTTGTCACCCACCACGGTGCTGAATACGCTTTATACAGACAGGTCGGTCTGTTAACGTTAGATTAACAGTTAGCTAACTAACCTTAGCTTAATAGTTATTTAAGTCTCGTATAACCCCATTGTAATTAGCCTTAGAATTGTTTTGCAGTTGGTGCAGTGGTTGTAATGTATGTGTTGACAGATAGGCAGTTGACAACACGCGCTTTTCTCTTTGACAGGTTGAACTCGAGAGATATGTGGAGGCAAATTGAACCCCAAACTGTCAACTTCCACTTGATGATTGTGAACGAAATTGAATTCATACATTTTCATATTTGAGACTGTTGGCATTGCCATCATCGACATAACATTTAAACATTGCGGCAAGTATTATTAACCCCTGACTGGCAAATAAAATGTGCCACCGTGTTTCCACATGGCATCGGTCAATACAACACCACACAGTCCTGCAGGAGCCAAATGAAGCATATGCCACTACAGGCAGAAGGCTATTACTGCAATACTTTTCGACTGTGTATGTGTGATAGTGCATATGTCTTGGAAAATTCCAGAAAATTATGTTATGGCTTTAGAAGCTTCTGATAGGCTAATTAACATCATTTGAGTCAATTGGAGATGTACCAGTGGATATATTTCAAGACCTACCTTCAAACTATGTGCCTCTGCTTGACATCATGGGAAAATCAAAAGAAATCAGCCAAGACCTCAGAAAACAAACTGTAGACCTCCAGAGGTCTGGTTCATCCTTGGGAGCAGTTTCCAAATGCCTGAGGGTGCCACATTCATCTGTACAAACAATAGTATGCAAGTAAACACCACGGGACCATGCAGCCGTCATACCGCTCAAGAAGGAGACTCTTTCTGTCTCCTAGATATGAACGTACTTTGGTGTGAAAAGTGCAAATAAATCCCAGAACAACAGCAAAGGACCGTGTGAAGATGCTGGCGGAAATAGGTACAAAAGTATCTATATCCACAGTAAAACGAGTCCTATATCGACATAAACTGAAAGGCCACTCAGCAAGGAAGAAGCCACTGCTCCAAAACCGCCATAAAAAAGCCAGACTACGGTTTACAACGGCACATGGGGACAAACATCATACTTTTTGGAGAAATGTCCTCTGGTCTGATGAAACAAAAATAGAACTGTTTGGTCATAATGACCATTGTTATGTTTGGAGGAAAAAGGGGGAGGCTTTTAAGCTGAAGAACACCATCCCAACCGTGAAGCACGGGGGTGGCAGTATCGTGTTGTGGGGGTGCTTTGCTGCAGGAGGGACTGGCACACTTCACAAAATAGATGTCATCACGAGGTGGAAAATTATGTGAATATTGAAGCAACATTTCAAGACATCAGTCAGGAAGTTTAAGCTTGGTTGCAAATGGGTCTTCCAAATGGACAATGACCCCCAAGCATACTTCCAAAATTGTGGCAAAATGGTTTAAGGACAACAAAGTTGAGGTATTGGAGTGGCGATCACAAAGCCCTGACCTTAATCCTGTAGAAAATGTGTGGACAGAACTGAAAAGTTGTGTGTGCGCAAGGAGGCCTACAAACCTGACTCCGTTACACCAGCTCTGTCATGAGGAATGGGCCAAAATTCACCCAACTTATTGTGGGATGCTTGTGGAAGGATACACAAAACGTTTGACTCAAGTTACACAATTTAAAGGCAATTCTACCAAATACTAATCGAGTGTATGTAAACTTCTCACCCACTGGGAATGTGATGAAAGAAATAAAAGCACAAATTAATAATCCTCTACTATTATTCTGACATTTCACCTTCTTAAAATAAAGTGGTGATCCTAACGGACCTAAAACAGGGAATTTTTACTAGGATTAAATGTCAGGAATTTAGTTTAAATGTTGGCTAAGGTGTATGTACATTTCAGACTTCAACTGTAAGTGCGATGTGTTTGTGTGTAGGTTCCCTCAGCGGTGATGGTTAGAGTGCAGTCCCTGAGAGGGACAGGGGTTCTCCCTGTGGCTGGAAGGGAACTCATAGGAGAGGGGCTGAGGGTGTGGGTCGACCGGACTGCTGTGTTTTAGAAGGTCCTGAGTGACGTGTCGGTGTACCTGAAGCCTCCTTGCCAGAGACAGGGGTGTGTGGTGCTCTACTGCCACGCCCTGCACACCAAACCAAATTTACCCTCCCCTGACACCCTCACGCTGGGGCAACTGTGCTGCTGACTGACCACTTAGGGGCGCTACTGAGGAGTCAGGGGTGAGTAAGGAGATTACTATTCTACCATAGCCAAATTTGGACACGCCTACACACTCACAACCGGTCAAAGTTTAAGAAAACCTACTAATTGAAGGGTTTTTCTTTATTTTTACAAATTTCTACATTGTAGAATAATAGTGAAGACATCAAAACTATGAAAATACACATATGGAATCATGTAGTAACCAGAAAAGTGTCAAACAAATCTAAATATTTTTGATATTCTTCAAATAGTCTGACAGCTTTGCACACTCTTGGCATTATCAACCATCTTCAAGAGGTAGTCACCTGGAATGCATTTCAATTAACAGGTCTGCCTTGTTAAAAGTGAATTTGTGGAATTTCTTTCCTTAATGCGTTTCAGCCAATCAGTAATGTTGTGACAAGGTAGAGGTGGTATTCAGAAGATGGCCCTATTTGGTAAAAGACTAAGTCCATACTATGGCAATAACAGCTCAAATAAGTAAAGAGAAACAACAGTCCATTACATTAAGGTCAGTCAATCCAGAAAATTTCAAGTGCTGTCGCAAAAAACTCTGTGATAAAACTGTCTCTCATGAGGACCACCACAGGAAAGGAATACCCAGAGTTGCCTCTGCTGCAGAGGATAAGTTCATTATAGAGTTACCAGCCTCGCCCAAGTAAATGTACAGAGCTGAAGAAACAGACACATCTCAACATCAACTGCTCAGAGGAGACTGTGTGAATCAGGCCTTCGTGGTCGAATTGCTGCAAAGAAACCACTACTAAAGGACACCAATTAGAAGAAGAGACTTGCTTGGGCCAAGAAAAACGAGCAATGGACATTAGACCAGTGGAATTTTGTCCTCTGGTCTGGAGTCCAAATTGGAGATTTTTGGTTAGAACCGGTGTCTTTCTCAACTAGAGGTCGACTGATTTGAATCGGAATGGCTGATTAATTAGGGCCGATTTTAAACTTTTCACAACAATCTTTTTTAAAAACATTTTTTACACCTTTTATTTAATCTTTATTTAACTAGGCAAGTCAGTTAAGAACACATTCTTATTTTCAATGACGGCCTAGGAACAGTGGGTTAACTGTTAACTGTCAACTTGGGGGATCCAATCTTGCAAACTTAACCAGTCCAACACAATAACGACCTGCCTCTCTCTCGTTGCACTCCACAAGGAGTTACGCGAATGCAGTAAACCAAGGTAAGTTGCTAGCTAGCATTAAACTTATCTTATAAAAAACAATCAATCATAATCACTAGTTAACTACACATGGTTGATAATATTGCTAGATAATATCTAGCGTGTCCTGCGTTGCATATAATCTGACTGAGCATACAAGTATCTGACTGAGCGGTGGTAGGCAGAAGCAGGCGCGTAAACATGAATTCAAACAGCACTTTCGTGCGTTTTGCCAGCAGCTCTTCGTTGTGCGTCAAGCATTGCGCTGTTTATGACTTCAAACCTATCAACTCCCGAGATGAGGCTCGTGTAACCGAAGTGAAATGGCTAGCTAGTTAGCGCGCGCTAATTGTTGTTATGTTGCTGGTTCGAGCCCAGCGAGGAGCAGGACGGAAGCTATACTGTTATACTGGCAATACTAAAGTGCCTATAAGAACATCCAATAGTCAAAGGTTAATGAAATACAAATGTTATAGAGAGAAATAGTCCTATAATTCCTATAATAACTACAACCTAAAACTTCTTACCTGGGAATATTGAAGACTCATGTTAAAAGGAACCACCAGCTTTCTCATGTTCTGAGCAAGGAACTGAAACATTAGCTTTCTTACATGGCACATATTTTAAATGGAACATATTGCACTTTTACTTTCTTCTCCAACACTTGTTTTTGCATTATTTAAACCAAATTGAACATGTTTCATTATTTACTTGAGGCTAAGTTGATTTGATTGATGTATTATATTAAGTTAAAATAAGTGTTCATTCAGTATTGTTGTAATTGGCAGTAGAATAAATAAATAAATCGGCGGATTAATCGGTATCGGGTTTTATGGTCCTCCAATAATCGGTATCGGTGTTGAAAAATCATAATCGGTCGACCTCTAATCTCAACATCTGTATTTCTCACCTTAAAGCATGGAGGAGGAGGTGTGTGTGTGTGCAGTGGTGACACTGTCAGTTATTTTTATTTCGATTTCAAGGCACAATTAACCAGCATGGCTACCACCGCATTCTGCAGAGATACTCCTTCCCATCAGATTTGCCCTTAGTGGGACTATCATTAGTTTTTCAACAGGACAATGACCCAACACACCTCCAGGCTGTGTAAGGGCTATTTGACCAAGAAGGAGAGTGATGGAGTGCTGCATCAGATGACTTGGCCTCCACATTCTGCTGACCTCAACCAAATTGAGATGGTTTGGGATGAGTCA
>NC_060182.1:25494009-25536134 GCF_021184085.1 Oncorhynchus gorbuscha | reverse complement strand
CCACCCTGATCACTAGATATTGCTCCTGGCTATGAGCCATTTACGTTCCCCTACCTTCTCCTTCTACTTGAATAATACAAATAGATATGTTTCACTGGAACTGACTGTCTCAGTTGTGTGTGTGTGTGTGTGTGTGTGTGTATATATATATCTCACACATTCACTCTCACACACACACAAAGTGCAATTGGAAAGTATTCAGACCCCTTGACTTTTTCCACATTTTGTTACGTTACAACCTTATTCTAAAATTGATTACCCCTCATCAATCGACACACAATACCCCATAATGACAAAGCAAAAACAGGTTTTTAGAATGTTTGGCAAATGTATAAAATCAAAAAAGTATTCAGACCCTTTACTTAGTGTTTTATTGAAGCACCTTTGACAGGGATTACAGCCGCAAGTCAAATCAAACTTTATTTGCCACATGCGCTGAATACAACAAGTGTAAACTTTACTGTGAAATGCTGAATACAACAAGTGTAAACTTTACTGTGAAATGCTGAATACAACAAGTGTAAACTTTACTGTGAAATGCTGAATACAACAAGTGTAAACTTTACTGTGAAATGCTGAATACAACAAGTGTAGACTTTACTGTGAAATGCTGAATACAACAAGTGTAAACTTTACTGTGAAATGCTTAATTACAAGCCCTTTACCAACAGTGTAGACTTTACTGTGAAATGCTGACTTACAAGCCCTTAACCAACAGTGCAGTTCAAGAAGAATAAAATATTTACCAAGTAGGCTCAGATAAAAAGTAACACTAAGAATAACAATAACGAGGCTATTTACAGGGAGCACCAGTACCAGCAGGGGGGGTGGTGTCAATGTAAATTGTCCGGTGGTGATTTTTATGAATTGTTCAGCAGTCTAATGGCTTGGGGGTAGAAGCTGTTAAGGAGCCTTTTGATCCTAGACTTGGTTGCTCCGGTACCGCTTGCTGTGCGGAAGCAGAGAAAACGGTCTATAACTTGGGTGACAGGAGTCTCTGACAATTTATTGGCTTTCCTCTGACACGCCTATTTAAATAGGTCCTGGATGGCAGGAAGCTTGGCCCCAGTGATGTACTGGGCCATATTCACTACCCTCTGTAGCACCTTACGGTCAGAACCCGAGCAGTTGCCATACCAGGCGGTGATGCAACCGGTCAGGATGCTCTCGATGGTGCAGCTGTAGAACATTTTTAGGATCTGGCGGCCCATGCCAAATCTTTTCAGTCTTCTGAGGGGGAGGGGGGTCTGTCGTGCCCTCTTCACGATTGTCTTGGGATGTTTGGACCATGATAGTTTGTTGGTGATGTGGACACCAAGGAACTTAACTCTCTACCCGCTCCACTACAGCTCCGTCGATGTTAATGGGGGCCTGTTCGGCCCGACTTTTCCTGTAGTCCACGATCAGCTCCTTTGTCTTGCTCATATTGAGAGGTTGTTGTCCTGGCACCACCAGTTCTGAAAGTTCTGACCACCTCCCTATAGGCAGTCTCATCGTTTTCGTGATCAGGCCTACCACTGTTGTCGTCAGCAAACTTAAATGTTGGAGTTGTTTGGCCACGTGGTCTTGGGTGAACAGGAAATACAGGAGGGGACTAAGTACACACCCCTGAGGGGACCCAGTGTTAAGGATCAGCGTGGCAGAAATATTGTTGCCTACTCTTAGCACCTGGGGGCGGCCTATCAGGAAGTCCAGGATCCAGTTGCAGAGGGAGGTGTTTAGTCCCAGAGGCCTTAGCTTAGTGATGAGCTTCGTGGGCACTATGGTGTTGAGCGCTGAGCTGTAGTCAAACAGCATTCTCACATACAGTGGGGCAAAAAAGTATTTAGTCAGCCACCAATTGTGCAAGTTTTCCCACTTAAAAAGATGAGAGGCCTGTAATTTTCATCATGGGTACACTTCAACTATGACAGACAAAATGAGGGAAAAAAATCCAGAAAATCACATTGTAGGATTTTTTTAAATTAATTTATTTGCAAATTATGGTGGAAAATAAGTATTTGGTCACCTACAAACAAGCAAGATTTCTGGCTCTCACAGACCTGTAACTTCTTATTCTTTTAAGAGGCTCCTCTGTTACCTGTATTAATGGCACCTGTTTGAACTTGATATCAGTATAAAAGACACCTCACTTCGAGTCCGGGCTCTGGCTGGGCCACTCAAGGACATTCAGAGTCTTGTCCCGAAGCCACTCCTGTATTGTCTTGCCCATGCGCTTAGGGTCGTTGTCCTGTTAGAAGGTGAACCTTCACCCCAGTCTGAGGTCCTGAGCAATCTGGAGCAGGTTTTCATCAAGGAGCTCTCTGTTCTTTGCTCTGTTGATCTTTCCTTCGATCCTGACCAGTCTCGGACATGGTGTTCTTGGAGACCTTCAATGCGGCATTTTCTGGTATTTTTTATATATTTTTTTAAATGTGCAAACATTTCTTACAAACCTGTTTTTGACTGGTCATTATGGGGTATTGTGTGTCTGAATACTTCCCGGCTGCATTGTGTATGTGCCATGGACTAACCCTCCACCACCACCACTGCAGTACTTCTCCTGTGCCATAATACATATTATACTGCACTGCGCCAGACCCCACTTCTCCATTGTCGCTCTGTGCCATATCTTGGACATGTATTATCATGTACGTTTTGTGTGTTGGTGTCTTTAACTCTCATCCACAAAGTTTTTGTCAACAGTGCATCAGATCAATATATTTTTCACCTTCACTGATTTGATCAATAAATGAGTGTTTATCTCGGTGACCCCGCTGCTGTGTGTGAAGGTTTGTACGTGTCATATTGCAGCACAGTGTTCCACTATTTGGTCACTTTAACTCTAGAATCCTTAATTGAACCAATAACAAAGCGGTCACCCTGACTATGATTTGGTAAAAGCTGAAGGATATGTCTGAAGAACATTAACCACCCTCAAATTCATTGACCGAGCTGGGGATGCATGGACTGGCCATCCATGATATCAAAATGATCGTTTAACCATGTTTTGAGGCTATACAGTGTTTATTTCCACTGAACAAAAATATAAACGCAACATGTATAGTGTTGGTCCCATGTTTCATGAACTGAAATGTAAAAAATCCAGAAATGTTCCATATGCACAAAATGCTTATTTCTCTCAAACTTGCACGCATTTGTTTACATCCCTGTTAGTGAGCATTTTTCCTTTGTCAAGATAATCCATCCACCTGCCGTGTGTTGCATCTCAAGAAGCTCATTAAACATAATGATCATTACACAAGTGCACCTTGTGCTGGGGACAATAAAAGGCCACTTTTAAAATGAGAAGTTTCGTCACACAACACAATGCCAATAATGTCTCAAGTTGATGGAGTGTGCAATTGGCATGCTGACTGCAGGAATGTCCACCAGAGCTGTTGCCAGAGAACCGGCCTCACAACTGCAGATCACATGTAACCACGCCAGCTCAGGACCACCAGATTCGGCTTCTTCCGCTGCGGAATCATCTGAGGGGGGAGAGGTGTTGAGTATTTCAGTCTTTTAATAAAGCCCTTTAGTGGAGGAAAACTCATTATGATTGGGTGGGCCTGTGCCCTCCAATGCCCACCCATGGCTGCACCCCTGCCCAGTCATGTAAAAGCCATATATTTGGGCCAAATTCATACTTATTTCAATTGGCTAATTTCCTTATATGAACTGTAACTAAGTAAAATCTTAAATTTTGCATTTTTATTTTTGTTCAGTATATATTGTTTACAAACATTGGAGTAAAACAAGCTTTTATTTGGGGTTTTGATGAGGTACGACAGTTGAACTAAACTCATGAGGCATAAGTTATATTCTTCAAGAATCAATTGGAATATATAATTCATTAATAAGTCCAAAAATGTATTTAGCAGCTAAGTATTCCAGCTTTTAAATGTGACAAATTACAGGGAGAAATCTAGATGGTTGGATAATGCCTGGGGATTATGGAAATAATTGGTTATGAGAATAATTCATTTGTAGGTAATATCAGATAATTTACCCAATCATAGCACTAATAAAAGAAAGGTACATGGATGCTCAAGTTCACCCTAGGCAATTAAAATGGGTGACGGGGCCACGCAATTAGAATCTTCCCCACGTTGGCGACTATTGAGAATAATTGGGGAATGTAAGAGCTCTCTCCTCATCATTAGCTGGTCCTGCCACACCAGGCTTTATGCTCTGTATGAAAGATGGAGTGATTATTTTCCCCTCCCCCTGGTGTCCTTTTGACCCCCCCCCCCTCCATAATGAGATGGAACAGCTGGCATTGGAGCTCTCCACAGGCTTCAGCTGTCTGGCCTCCCAATCACCACCACCATGGGTAAACATATTCCAGAGGAGGCTACTGGGAGGAGCTATAGGAGGACAGGCTCATTGTAATTGCTGGAATGGAATGGAGTCAAACATGGTTTTATACCATTCCAGACATTACAATGAGCCTGCCCTCCTATAGGTCCTCCTACCAGCCTCCACTGAACTATTCATTAGGACACACTGTAGTAAAATGCTTTGCAATGTAAAACGAAATTGAGCCTTTCTGATTGGACATATTTCGTTAGTTACTCCCTGTTTAATTCTGCTTCCTTCTGTTTAGTGCCTAATAAATACACCCCATATCTCCATACACACACCTCTGCTCTTTTACCCCCACAGTCTTCCCGGCGCAAGGTGGAGACGGTTTGCTGACGCCAGACCACACCTCTTGAGAGAGACAGGGTTTTACAGTATAGATGTAAGGGGTGACACTAAGTTCAGTGTTACACTGAACTGTGTGGAATCAGCTGTTTCTGACTCCAGCAGTTTTATTTATCCATTTAGCAGGGGAATAGAAGGCAGTATGTTTACAGCACTGAAGCCTAATTGATTTCCCATAGTTTATTAACCATTCTCTTTCATATTTGTGAGTAAATTCATACTCAGATTGCCATATACTGGCTAGATTTCTGGTGCAACATGATGCAATGCTATGACTTTAGCTTTTTTAAATCCTGGGAATACGGGCCTGGTTATTGCAGTTTGGAAACGTGTGTGTGTGTTCCCGTGTTCCCATTCCCCACAGCCAATGAGTTAAGCAAGTCTGGCTTTAGAAGTCTGACAAGAATAGGCAGGGGTCATGCAGTACATGAACATAGCCACAGGGTGGAGGTCTACTGACATATTTCAACCACCTGACAGACAGTCCACCAGCAGGCAGCCTTGCTTTTCATCTCCTGCTATCACGGCTCCCCTTCGCCTGACTGTCAATCACTCCCCTCAGGCCTTGGTTGGCCAGAGACAATGGAGGGAGGAGAGAGAGAAAAGGGGATGCAAACATGAAAGGAGTTTAAAAAATGAAGGGATGAATGCAAAGAGAAAGGAGGAGAGCATGCAGAGTGAATGCTCTGAGCAAATCTACTGTCTTAAAGGAGGGGGAAAACAGGGAGATGAATGAGGTCAGGGATGCCCATGAGAATAGAGTTCTTTGTGGTTGCCAGAGAGAGAGAGTGCAGGAGAGAGCACAGAAGGGAGGGAGGGAGAAATGGGTGGTGTGGAGGAGAGAAATAGGGAGGGAGAGGCTAGGCTAGGCTACTGATATTGATGTCTATTTAAGTGCTTTGGCTGACTGGCTCGGTATACCAGGAAACGACAGGATGAGAGATTGGGGGTGGAGGGAGGCTAACAGCGAGACTGAGGAGCAGAGAGATACCATACATGATGTGTAACACAGAAACACATTGACTGATATCAGTTAAAACATCCAGGATATTTTCTACTTAATGAACACTTTGAACACAGAGGCAGTGGTGACTGTGACGAAGAGACCGATAGGGATTCTATATCCAGAAGAGAAATAGTGTCTTTATAACACGTCAGGCTTGCTTATTTCCAAGTGAATGTGGCTCCTGTTGAACATGTCCCATAGTTTCTTTGAATGTGCAGAGTGTGGTGAGAGGAGAACTTGAATTTGTGGGGGTTGGGTTGTAGTTGTTGGTTGATGGCAGGGGCAGGGGCCCGGAGATGGACAGATTTAATCAGATAAACTCCTCATGCAACAGCTGTCATCCAGCCCTCGCTGCCTCTCTCGTTCTGTGGCTCCCTTTCCTTTCTCTCCTCCTCACTCTACCCTGGTTGAATACAAGTTAGGGAGCTGGTTGAATTAGAATTTCTGTATACTGGATACCTAATTGTGAGCAAATTAAACCAACCATCCATTGTTTTAATGATTCTCTGAATTGGTGCATTATGATTATTTAAAGGGACAATCAGCAGTTGCTGCATCCATTTTTAGATGTATAAATGAATGGTATGTAACCATAGATTCTTGTAGAATATAATTGCCTCATGAGCTGAGTTTAACTGTTGAACCCCATTAAAAGCCAAAATATAAGGTTATTTTATTCCAATATTTGTAAACAAAGTAGATGTAAATTAACACTATATAGCCTTAAAACATGGTTAAAACTATAATTGATATGGATGGCTCAGGAGATGAGGCTGGTGAGAGGAGGACGGCTCATAATGGCTGGGAGTAAATTGAACTCATGGAAACCAGATGTTTGATTCCATTCCATTTATTCCATTCTAGCTATTACAATGAGCCATCCTCCCCAATTTTGGTACCACAAGCTGCCTGTGATGGATGGTCAGTCCTTGCATCCACATCTCTGTCTATGAATTTGAGAGTGGTTACATTTCTTCAGCCCCATCCCTCAGCTTTTTAAGGAAACAGGGGCGGGGAGAAAGCCTTGCTATTGTTTCTCCTGCTGACTGCTGCTTCAACTGCTTTTAATCATTCATTTCCTGATTCTGTTTTCTCAGATGTTTATGTAGGCATGCTATGTGTGTGCAATCCTAAGTCTACATTCACATGTTTACTAGCTGATCAGATCACATCACTGTTCAACTGATGTCAAAGGGGAAGAGGTACCAGCATGGATATTGAACCTCTCCCAGCACTTCCATTTAATCCAATATCCTCTTAACCAGCCAAATGGTTGAGAAGATCCTATATCAAAGTATCTGCACATCCAGCAATAATGATCTGGTGTCAGCATGAGGCTGGGGCTGGGAGGCCCCCTGCTGGGTTCAAGCCCTCCAGGACCCTAGTTTAGTAGCTCTGCTTATACAGATAATACACTTCTTTAGCTAATGCTGATGAGTCTCATAAAGTCCTAGTGATCTCTGCTGATAGTGATACCTACAATACCCAGTGATAGAGATCCAAACATTCAGCTGCTGCTGCTGCTGATGCAATTTGTATTGGTATGGTTCCCAAGTTCGACCTGGGCCTGCGGCCACCAGGAGCCAGTCTGATGCAACCCAGACCACAGTAGTGTGATAGGGATCCTCCATCCAGCCTAATCTCATCTGATATGAATCCAGCTTGGATAGATCCAGCCTGATAGTGCTGTGGCTCTGCTAGCTCTTAGACCTGGCAAATATTGCTCTAGAATCTCATGACCTCATCATGTAGCCTACTGCTCTAGATCTCAATCTGTATTTATTGCAGTGACTATGTGATTCTGTGTTTAGACATTGTATTTCGAGGGATCACTTTTGTCTGTCATTGGTCATATGGCAATAGGGATTTATGTTCTGAATATTTCCTCACGGTCAAAGATTTCATTCTTGCCATTTTTACATCTGTGTTCTATCTGAATGTTCACATTCTTCAGAACAGAACATTTCCATAATCAGTGCCATGGCAGTTTGATACATTCTATGGGAATAGACTTGGGGAGATTGTGTGAGCAATGGTAAAAGCATTGTTCAGGGAATGCTATCGAATACCAAGGTCTGATATTTATATCTGTGTTGCATCATTGTTCATTGTTCTCCTTTTTAAATGCCAACTTACTCTCTCTCCTGCTCTTCACCCCCATCTCTCTCTCTCTCTCTCTCTCTCTCTCTCTCTTTTTTATTCAGTGATTTGGGTCACTGGCTGATAAGAGACAACACACAGCTGGCCTAAAAAACTATGAACACACCCACACAAATACACATGCACAATTTTTCAGGCACACACTCACCCAGAGCGTCCTTTAAAACATGTGGTTGTTGTTGTTTGCCCACACTGAAAATGTACTTCTGTCTCTTTCTCTGTGACACTTTCCCTTCATCCATCCACAAGGTCTCTCTCATCACTTGTTTTATAAACAAAACTCTGTGCCCTGAATAAAACTGGGGGGGGATTAGATTAGATTTGCTTTAGATGTTTATACGACAGAGAACCCTTTCCAATGTGTTCAAATGCTTTACCTTGCCACATGGTTGTTTCAAAATGTGTTGATTTATAATGGAACCCAGAATGGTGGGTTGATGTGTTTGTGTACAGGATGGTAGAGCCAGTAATGTCATGATCAAATTGGCCAAGCTCTAGGCCCCTGTCTGAATCTAATAAACTAGCAGCCAGATAATGAACATATGGACCATGTGGCCTTATCACATAGGGCTAATCTCCCCAAATAATGAATGACATCATCATCCTTTTGGTTGACTGTTGAAGGCAAGAAGGAAAACACACTTCAAACATGAGAGGAAAACAGGTCGCAATAGGAATCAAGGCCCGAACAATGAATAAATGAATGGTCTCTAATCAACTGTGAGATCAAGGAGAGCTAAGGGCCCTTTACCTTTCTTGGCTGTTTGGTATTCACGTCAACGTAGCGTGCAGAGGCTTATTGCTGTATTATTCACGCGCAACCCATAGGCCCTATATAAGCTGTTGCAAGAGTCACACAATAACCCCACACGCGCCACGCAGCTGCTGCCATATGCCATCAGAGAGAGGAGGGATGGAGTGGGTCTTCCCGGATAGCGACCCTCTGTGTCGACCTGTCTAAGTGGCAGGACGGCCAGGGCCCTGTCCTTCTTCCTTTCCCATAAATGATCGATGTCGAAGACAACAGGCGATTGGTTGGCATTGGCAAATGACACGAATAGCCTATCCGTCAATCTATGTGCGTTCCCTCACACCTCTTGTGAATATATACTGCCGCATAATTTCCAGTCGAGGCCAGATGTAAACCGTGCCGCCACTAACACCTGCCGCTCAGGATTTCAGGGAAAGGGTCTGGGGACTCTGTGGCACCCGGCCTGGTCAGACAAGGAGAGCGGGACCGGGGGCATGCAATTAGGCTAAGGAGTATGTGACTGGCAGGCAAAATGAGTAAAGAAAGCCTCCACAGTGCCCCTCCCTCCCTGCACACTCGACCCCTCGGCGGGGTATAATCCCCCACAGGCTAAAAGTACTCCCACTTTCGCTGTTCCCATGGTAACTCACACCGTTGAAAAGCTGGGTCTTGCGTTGCGGCTCGCGGTAGATAGATAGGGGACTCCCAGTGAGGATGCGTATATGGATCCACGGTTGCGTGGAGGGGATCCACCCAGTTAAATTTGGACACAACAGTTTTTTGAAAAGGGTGTCTATAAATGAGTGATGTACAGTTTGCAAACGATTCGTTCTTTTTGAATCTTTTCTGAATGACTCGCTCGTTTGACCTGCAGGCTGACCGCAATGAATTCCACTCCAGGGTTAACATGCTGCTCCGCGACTCTGGACACGTTCTCCGACCAACAGCTGTCCTTCATAGGCCTATATGCGCGCATCAAAAAGATCATGCTACAGGCAGCATAGAGAAGCAATATACATGTTTAGAACTGCTAGATGAATTGATCGCCTGGTGCAAAAATGAATGAAACGAACTACATATTTATTATGTGGATGGTTCTCCCATTGATCATGTTCCCGCCTACAATTATCTGAGCATTTGCATTGACAAATATACAAATTAAAATCAAATTTTCTGGGTCCATCACACCCACAAAAGTAATAAAATAAGACAAAAATGTGATGGGATAGATGGCCGCACGAACAGGCTATGGACATTTCAGCACTACAACACCGTGGACTGCGCCCATGTCGACTATGCTGAAAGTAGCCTACATAACATAACCTACATTTTTTAAATATTTTTTTATTTAACCTTTATTTAACTAGGCAAGTCAGTTAAGAACACATTCTTATTTACAATGGCGGCCTATCGGGGAACAGTGTGTTAACTGCCTTGTTCAGGGGCAGAACTCTCAAAAAACGAAGCCCTGTTGAACACTAAACAACGAACTGTAAGCAGTCCACAACATGGATATCTTTCCGACGAGAAATTACTAGAAATGTTGGGTCATATTTAGTCGCGCTGTGATCGACCTCATTACAGCGGACAGCAGCACTCCAAATAGGCCTGCTGCATCGGACCATTTGAGTCCACACAAGACCTGTTAAAGCATAGCTCCTACTCAAAATACTTACCCCCTACTCAGAATATGGGTTGCGCGTGGATAAATGTATGAAATTACAAGAAAATGCAACACATGCTTTTATCCAGAGGCCAACCAACTACGTTAATGCAACATTGCTCTGGCCATGCAACATTTATTTAGATGTATCTTTATAATGCACGTATAGGTCTACGGGCGCGCGTGCATTTTAGAATGTATAGTAGTGATGGGAAGTTCGGATCCTTTCGACTCGTTCAATCAAAATAACGAATATTTCTACTAGTTTCGTTCATTTGAGTTAGTAATTCCCAGAGCACGCAGGACCAACTACCGGCCAACGATGAACTGAAAACTCGAAAGAGTCATGATTCTACAAGCCTCTCGTTCACATGTCGTTCATAATTTATTTACTTTTTTATTTTAATATTTCACCTTTATTTAAACAGGGAGTCACCATTGAGACTATGGACGGCTAGAGTTAAACAGCACCCCGCTTTGGCGGCGCTTCCCATTTCAAGAACTTTCCATTAATACAAAAGTGTGTTTATCCAGATACATTATTTATATTACATCTAGGAATATCATGGAATGAGATCCAGTTTTAATGTAACCTGGTAAACTGCATTTTCTTCCTCACACTAGTTCACTATGATATCACAAGTGCCACTTTGGCTAGCCTGCTTTAAGCGTGATGACATGTAGGCCTATCCGTCCTAATCATGGAGAGGGCGGCTCGCCAGCATAACCTACTTTTCACCGCAAATATTGTTGGTGTGCGAGCAAGGCGATCGAGCAATGACACCCAACAGGGCTGCCTGCCTAAACGGCCAGACCCTCGCCTCCTCGCGGCTACTGACTGACTGTTCTCAGCTCGGCTCGGATATCAGGAGAGAGCAAATGCATAGAGCGCGGGGGTTGGCGTTTTTTTTGTCCACAATATTATTGTGGTTGGAGCATGAATATTTCAAAATGTGTGGATCCGCTCCAACCGTGGCATCCGCGACAGGCAGCCAGACTGAGAGAAACACAGATTGGTTTTTCCTAACATATCAATTTTGTGCCACAGAACATCCGACGATTACAAGCCAGACACACCTTCCCTCCCTCAGCCATTTCCGAAATGTGGGGATGTCATTTTATAGGTTGTATAATTCACCAGCAGAATGAAGTGTGTGATTAAATTGGGAATAAAAGTGATATTTTCATATAAACTACTTTTTTATCCACTTTGCAAATACAATGACATATATTTGGTCATATCCATATAAATTCATGTTTAACTAAAATGACAAGTGAAGGGTGATTATGTCGAAAGAAGAGCAATGAATAGGGGAAGCGAGGCTACTGTAAATGACTCATTGACGTTTAGGCAGAGCATGACGTAATGGAGAGGCTCAATTCAGCCAGCTCATTTGGTACATAACATAGGCCTGACTGTCTCGATAATGTATTAGGTTACGCGTGACAGAACATGTGCAATAATACACATCATTTGCAGTACTCTCTGTGTTACACTTTCATATGTAATAAAGCCCTAATATTTCTAATTATCACCAAAATGGCATTTGGTTTCATATGCTACATGGCTATTAGGTTCGGATATAGGCTATAAGGTAATTTATTGAGATGGGTTTATTAAAAGATGATTGTAAGATATAGAGTCGCCTTCCAGTTGTGTATATGGCGGCTACGGGTGGCCTAACAGCCCTGCGCGCTGGAATAAACCATTCTCTCCTATTTCTGTGAGTCGAGAGGGAGAGGGAGGCGGAGGAAGAGAGCAGCGATGGGGAGGGGTGTTGAGAGGAGGAGAGTGTAACGCGAGGATGGTAGTACCACGGGGTCTGCTGAGAGCCATGTTGGATATGAATGAAAGGGAGAGATGCTGCACCCCTGACGCCGACAGCCCGAGTTCTACCGAACACAGCGAGTAAATGACAACTTCCCGGGCCCAAGGAGAGACGGGGGAGCGCGGGGGAAGGTGTCGAGCGGTGCCGCTGGAGCTGGCGACCTAGCCGGCGACGGAAGAGAGGAAGAGACGCACTCGAAGATAGAGAGCGAGGGAGAGAGAAAGAGAGAGGGGTGTGAGGGAGAAAGGGGGAGAGGAGAAAGGATCTTACCAGACTAATGGCTGCACTGCTACTGGGTTCCTGCCTGCTCTCGCCACTTCTTCTCCACCTGTTCCTCAGCCCTTTGTTAGCAGTTATCCCGGGGAAGGCAGCAGGGCCCTGCCGCTGGAGCCCGGGACCCTGCCCTGAGACACCTAGCCATCCCGGGGAAGCTGGGGTCTTGGCGAGCAACAGCGGCTCGGTGATTCGCCCCAGGTGGACGTTACAGCGGTTCCCATCGGGACCAGAATGCCCAGTGTGGAGTCTTTTTATATGGCACGGAGACCCTTTTGGACCCTTGCGCACGGAAGAAGGGGGGGCGACAGGGGCGTGGAATGGAGACATGCTTCCCGACCCAGCAGGTATGAGCAGGAGCAGCAGTGAGGAGAGGGGCGTTGTTTCACCTGTTTTCTCTTCCCCTGTTCAAAATGGCAAAATCCGGTTTGTACAAAGGACTAGAGTGTGCGCGCGGTTACCATCCTGTCTGCTGCTCTCCAAACCCGACACCAGGAGAGTCTTTGTGCGCGGCCACCACCGGGGACCTGAGAGCGAGGCGTTCGAGACAGCTAGGGACGTGAGAGCGGCTTCGGAAAGATGTAGAAGGCCTCTCCACCAGCCACTTTCTCCAACACAGCGCATATATATAGCTAAGCAACCAACTGGACAGCTGACATGGGGCCCTCGCTCTCATTTGGGCGATAATGTTTTGAACTCCGGAGAGGTGGCCACCGGGGATTGTTCTCAATTGGGCAGTCACAATGCTATCGATCTCACAAGCAATGGTTGCAATCGTTCGTTGACTATGACCATTGGGAGAACATGCTATCTCACCTCAGCCGCTGTAGGCAGCGCGGCCAGATGTTACCAGTCGCCCGGGATTATTGAAGGGCGGATGGCCCTCACAGGTTGTTACCCGAGTACCCGAGACACGCCTGCAGCAACCCGAGACACGCCTGGCATGCACAGGCCTGGGCATCCCATGGGTGTGGGCCAGAGGATGGACGGAGAGAAGGCACAAGTCAAAAATCACGTAAACGCAAATGATCCGGATGATGATTTTGCCTCTGTTTATCTAGCAGCCAAACGTAAAGTGCGAGCTGCTCCTCCACAGAAATTATCAGTGGTGGCAGGCCGAGTACAGACCTCTCAATCCCGTGTAGAGAGCAAGGGGTTACCCTGGGGGTCTCTCCCCGTAACGGGGTGTTGTGGTTTGCAGCAGATGGATGTGGGGGGAGGACCTCCAGCCAACGTTATTGGACCTAGGGGGAGCATAGCAGGGAGTAATGTCGACATCCAATTTTCCCCCACCACAAATATTACGCATAGTCTCTGTTTTCTATCTAACGGTAGGCACACCGCTAATGAAAACATAAATTCACTTAGCTCTACAAACTCGTTTTCCTTATTCCATGATGACATACAGGCAGCAGAATTGTTTGTTCGAGCCACTAATCCTCATCCTCAGTCTGAGTCAGCTCACAGTGAGTCAGCTCACAGTGAGTCAGCTCTCGTCACGCCTGTAATGTCTTCCATCACCGCTTTCACCATATCATTCTCGGCACACGCCCGTGCAATTAAGTCTGGTGTTACTCACAGGGATAACGTTACCACGACCCCTTTATCATTCTCCATCGAGCTCAACCTGACTAAACGGGATGATGACTCAGATTCACATTCCCGGCCACGAGCTAGCCCCCACCGCACTACCCGTTCTCAGCACATGAGTTCAGCACCACAGGCACTGTGGACAGCTCCCATGAAAAGCTTTACACAGGATTCCCAGAGTAAACACGCAGATTTGGCTCAGCACTTTCAGCCAATCTTTTTCGGGAGTGTTTACAACGTCAATAACAATAACAACTTAAGAAATGACAACCAGAACCACGACCACCAGAACCACAACAACAATAGCAACGAGGAGAACAAAGAGGAGAATGTTCTAACGAATGACGAAAGTAACGATGCCGATAGTAGACAGGTGTCGGGGGATCTGAGTGGACCGTGCTCACAGACACAGCAGGGGTCGTTCCCGGAAGAGTGCCTTCACGCTGCGTGTGCTGTCGACAGCTTAACCACTGTACAGGGGGGCTCGCGCATGCAATTAAAATCCAGTAAACTGGTGCCATTACAACAAGATGGAGTCAGTTTGCGAGAGAGGCATATGGTTGTCGAGGTTGAAGAGGGGTCTGGGGAAGGAGAATTACAGGTGGGGGAGGGACGGGCTAGAGAGCCGTGGAGGGAGGAAGTGGAGGAGTGGGAGTCAGAAGGAATAACAAAGAGAGCCACAGCCCAAACAGATGAAACTGGAGAGGGAGAGGGAGGAAAGGGTCAGGAGAGGGCCAGGCACACACAGGCACAGAGTGGGTCAGGAGGACAGGGGAACAAAGAGTGGCAGGGGGATGAAAGCACACAGGGAGAGTGGGAAGAAGAGGAGGAAAGGCACAGTTCCAGGGGAGAGAGAAGCCTGGAAAGGCACATAGTGAAAGATAGAGATGAGGGGGACAGAGAGAAAGAGGTTTTGGTGGTGGGACGCGCTCGCCGTGCTGCCAACAGACACCCTCACTTCTCCCTGTATAACTTCCAGGTGCAGGTACCAGAGAACCAGCCCTCAGGCACCTCAGTCATAGCCATTTCAGCCACAGACCCAGACTCAGGTGACGCAGGCATGCTCAGCTACACCATGGCCCCTCTAATGAACAGCAGATCAACTGACTACTTCCACATTGACCCAGACACAGGCCTCATCACCACCTCCCAGGTGCTGGACAGGGAGCACATGGATCTGCATTACTTCCGGGTCACAGCGTCAGACCGCGGCTCTCCACGCCTCTCTGGCACCACCATGGTGGCCATCACCGTGGCCGACCGCAATGACCACTCGCCCATTTTTGAGCATGTAGAGTACCGGGAGACCATCCGGGAGAACGTGGAAGAGGGTTACCCCATCCTGCAGCTCCGAGCCACTGACCTCGATGCCCCGTCCAACGCCAACATCCGCTACCGCTTCATAGGAGACACCGCAGCCACCGCCCGCGCCGCTTTCGAGATCGATCCCCGCTCAGGGCTGATCACTACGCGGGGGGCAGTCGACAGGGAGACCAACGAGCGTTACACCCTCCACGTGGAGGCCAGTGACCAGGGAAAGGAGCCCGGGCCGCGCTCAGCCACCGTTAAGGTCTTCATCACGGTGCTGGATGAGAATGACAACGTGCCCCAGTTCAGCGAGAAGCGCTATGTGGTGGCGGTCAGGGAGGACATCCGGCCCCACTCGGAGATCTTGAGGGTGAGCGCTACGGACCATGATAAGGATAGCAACGCGGCCGTCCACTACAACATCATCAGTGGGAACAGCCGGGGCCAGTTCTCCATCGACAGTGTGACGGGGGAGATCCAGGTAGTTGCCCCTCTGGACTTCGAGGCAGAGAGGGAGTACACTCTGAGGGTACGAGCCCAGGACAACGGCCGGCCGCCCCTCTCCAATAACACAGGTATCATCAGCGTGCAGGTGACCGACGTCAACGACAACCCTCCCATCTTCGTATCCACACCGTTCCAGGCGTCAGTGCTGGAGAGCGCCCCCGTGGGCAGCTCCATCCTCCACATCCAGGCCATCGACACTGACTCTGGGGACAATGCCCGTCTGGAGTACAGGCTGACTGGCACTAGCCCTGACATGCCCTTCACCATCAACTCTGCCACCGGCTGGGTGACGGTCAGCTCGGCTCTGGACCGGGAGTCTGTGGAACACTTCTTCTTTGGGGTGGATGCCAGAGACTATGGCGTCCCACCTCTCTCTGCCACAGCCAGCGTGACCATAACAGTGATGGACGTCAATGACAACAGGCCAGAGTTCCTGCAGAAAGAGTATTTTGTGAGGCTTAATGAGGACGCGGCCGTGGGCACCAGTGTGGTTGTTGTGACCGCGGTCGATCGTGATGTCAACAGTGCGGTCACCTATCAGATCACGGGGGGCAACACGCGTAACCGCTTTGCCATAAGCACAGCCGGAGGGTCGGGGCTGGTCTCTCTAGCACTGCCACTCGACTACAAACAGGAACGGCGCTACGTTCTGACGGTGACTGCCTCAGATCGCACACTACACGACACGTGCCAGGTCCACGTCAACATCACGGACGCCAACACGCACCGGCCTGTATTCCAGAGTGCTCACTACTCAGTGTCTGTGAATGAGGACCGGCCGCCGGGCAGCACGGTCGTGGTCATCAGTGCCACGGATGATGACGTCGGTGAGAACGCTCGCATCACCTACTTCTTGGAGGACAACATCCCCCAGTTCCGCATCGACCCGTCCAGCGGAGCCATCACCCTGCAGGCCGAGCTGGACTACGAAGACCAGATGACCTACACTCTAGCCATCACCGCCCGGGACAACGGCATCCCACAGAAGTCTGACACCACCTACGTAGAGGTGAATGTGAACGATGTGAATGACAACGCACCACAGTTCCTCAGCCCCAGGTACCAGGGCACCGTCAGTGAAGACGCGCCACCCTTCACTAGTGTCCTACAGATATCCGCAACGGACCGAGATGCACACGCCAACGGCCGCGTCCAGTACACCTTCCAGAATGGGGAGGACGGCGACGGGGACTTCACCATCGAGCCCACATCGGGCATTGTACGCACAGTCCGTCGTTTGGACCGCGAGAGCGTTCCCTTCTATGAGCTGACGGCGTACGCAGTGGACCGTGGTGTGCCTCCACAGCGGACGCCCGTCCACATCCAGGTGACAGTTCTCGACGTCAACGACAACGCACCCGTGTTCCCAGCGGATGACTTTGAGGTTCTAGTGAAGGAGAACAGTGCTGTGGGGTCAGTGGTGGCCCAGATTACAGCCACAGACCCAGACGAGGGGGCCAACGCCCAGATCATGTACCAGATCGTAGAAGGCAACATCCCTGAGATCTTCCAGATGGACATCTTCTCTGGGGAGCTCACCTCCCTCATCGACCTGGACTACGAAGCCCGCTCAGAGTATGTGATCGTGGTCCAGGCCACCTCAGCCCCCCTGGTGAGCCGGGCCACGGTGCGCATCCGGCTGGTGGACCAGAACGACAACCGGCCCCAGCTCCAGGACTTCCAGATTATCTTCAACAACTTTGTGTCCAACCGTTCCAACAGTTTCCCCAGTGGGGGGATCGGACGGGTGCCGGCCCACGACCCGGACGTGAGCGACCGCCTCTACTACACTATCGAACGGGGCAACGAGCTGCACCTGCTGCTTCTCAACCACAGCAGCGGGGAGATCCGGCTGAGCCGCAAGCTGGACAACAACAGAGCCTTGGTGGCCCCCATGCTCATCACTGTCACAGGTGAGACAGAGAGAGAGAGAGGGAGAGAGAGAGAGAGAGAGAGAGAGAGAGAGAGAGAGAGAGAGAGAGAGAGAGAGAGAGAGAGAGAGAGAGAGAGAGAGAGAGAGAGAGAGAGAGAGAGAGAGAGAGAGAGAGAGAGAGAGAGAGAGAGAGAGAGAGAGAGAGAGAGAGAGTGAGAGTGAGAGAGTGGCTGGATGTGTAGAGTGGGACGGGGACAGAGAGATTTGTGTGTGAAAGAGTGTGTGGTTTGTGTGTGTGTGTGGGACAGAAAGAGTGTGGGGGAAGAGCTGGTCAGAAAATGTGAATGACTGAGCGGTAAAGGGGCATTTCAAATACTTAGGCTCTTGTTCCATGATTTATGTATTTGTATAGAGATAAATGAAAGAGGCGATATGTGGCATGGTATGATAAACTGCCTGGTAACGATGGTTTATGATTTATTTTACTGTACAACAGTCATGCATTTCTAGTTTGTTAATACATAGGTTTTCTATAGGCAGTGTTTTTAGTGTGAGCTGGCCTATTTACAGAGCTTTTATTCCAATATATATACGAATGTGTGTTTGTTTGTCTATCAGTGTTTGTTTGTTTGTCTGTGTATGTGTGCGTGATTGTATGTGCGTGTGTGTTTGTGCGACTCTCTTTCTCCCTCTCTCCCTGTCCCTTTCAATTTTCCCTCTGCAGTAGGAGTCTCTGTTCATCGTTTCCCTCCCTCCATGTCGCCCTCCCTCCGTCTCTCCAACACTCAGCCTTTCTCAGCCTCTCTCAGCCTCTCTCAGCCTCTCTCAGCCTCTCAGCCTCTCTCAGCCTCTCTCAGCCTCTCTCTGCCCACTCCTCTCCTCCAGGGCTGGAGTGTTATGAGATTATAATGAAATACAGTCAGTCTGAGAGCAAGTCTGTCAGATTCATTGTATATGCTGCTGTCTGTGTCTGCCTGGCTCCCTTCCCCTCTCCTCCCCTCCCTTCACATTCTCTCTCTCTCTCGCTCTGGCTCTCACACTCTCTCTCTCACGCTCTCTCTCTCACGCTCTCTCTCTCATGCTCTCTGTCTCTCACGCTCTCTCTCTCTCATGCTCTCTGTCTCTCGCTTTCTATCTGTCTCTCATGGGCTCTCTGTATCACTCTCTTTTCACTCTCTCTCTCTGTCTCTCATGGTCTCTCTCTCTCTCTCTCTCTCTGGGGCTGTGGCTGCCTCTGGTTCTCTCTCGCTTGCTTGGCTTTGACTCGTGCTCTTGTCTAACACTGGAGAGTGGGGATTAAGATGTAATATAGCCAGTCGGTCTAAGATCCCAACAGGACAGCAGGACTCATCTGATATCTGTCTCTGTCTATCTATCTGTCTTCTTCCCCTGGGACACCAACACACACCACTACCACTTCCCCTCTTTTGTGTGTGTGTGTGTGAATCTGTGTGCTTAGGTGTGTATCTGTGTTTGTGTGTGTCTATACAGTACATATGGGTGTAGACAGAGATATTTAAACATGGAAGGTAAATAATAGAGATTTGATTTGCATTTTCTATAAAACGTGTGTTGTAAACGTTTACCGTCCAACATATATAAATGTGTTCTTGACTGGTCATGCAAGGGATGGCCAGATAGTCTGGCACAGTTTACAGTGTTCGTAAAGAGATCATTTTCTTCCTGCTCCAGCTGCTAAATAATCCCTCTGTTGGCAGCCCAAGTCGCGCAGAGGTCTAAGGCGTCACTACAGACATGGGTTCGATCCCAGGCTGTGTCACAGCCGGCTGTGACCAGGAGACCCATGGGGCGGCGCACAATTGGCCCAGCGTCATCCGGGTTAGGGTATGGTTTGGCCCACTGGGTTCTCCTTGTCCCATTGCACTCTGGTGACTCCTTGTGGTGGGCCGGGTGCTTGCAAGCTGACCTGGTCGCCAGTTGTACAGTGTTTCCTCCAACACATAGATGCGGCTGGCTTCCGGGTTAAGCAAGCAGTGTGTCAAGAACAGTGCGGCTTGGCAGGGTCGTGTTTCGGAGGACGCACGGCTCTCGACCTTCCCCTCTCCTGAGTTCATATGGGAGTTGCAGCGATGGGACAAGAATGTAACTACCAATTGGACACCACGAAATTGGGGAGAAAAAGGGGTAAAAGTACAAAAAATAAATAATAATAATATAATCCCTCTGTAATTGAACCACAACAGACAGCAGGGTCCCCTTTATTTCCTCTCCTCTCTTAGGATCATCCTTTACTTATTCAACACACACTGATGCATCCTGTAGTGAGTGTGCCCAGGTGTATTTGTGTGTGCAAGCGTAAGGACAGTATAGTCAATGTGAGGGAGTGTGTATGCTACAAATGAGTAATTTCCCATTATATACATACAGTAGTTGTAAACGTGGCGTGGTAGATACGTCTGTACGCCTGGGAAGATAAAACAGATAGATCAGATCACTGAGACTGTTAGCATATGTCTGTAAAATGCACTTTTATGCTGATGCCCAATGTGTGTGTAAAGTGATCGTGTGTGTGTGTATCCATGTATGTGGTTTAATGGGAGATTAGACACTGTGTTGTAAAGATGCAGTATAAGCCTGCAAAGCTCTTTGACTGTGTGGCTTTATTCCGTTCTACT
Organism: Oncorhynchus gorbuscha; assembly: GCF_021184085.1. NCBI lineage: Eukaryota > Metazoa > Chordata > Actinopteri > Salmoniformes > Salmonidae > Oncorhynchus > Oncorhynchus gorbuscha. The sequence goes on along the minus strand of NC_060182.1, from coordinate 25,515,849 downwards.
TTGCACTGAGAATAATGAGTGTTCAGACCTCAGGGGGAGAAGGGATTTTAAAACAAACAGAGCACGGAAATCATCTGTCAGACCACTGCCTGTAGTGTGTACGTGTGTGTCTGTGTTCAAACGAGCAAGATTGTGAATGAATGCAAGCTATGGATGTGTTTCTTTCTATGGTTGTGTGTGTGTGTGTTTCCATGTGTGTGAGTCTGTGCCACATTGTGTGTTCATAATTTAACCCTCCTGGGGACCTACACTTGTTATTTCTAGGTGACTCTGCATGCCCAAAACAATTTCCATCCATTTGAAAAGGCCAACACTTGTTCAGTCTCCCCTGATATGACTGGAGGGAAAGGGAGCTGTGTGTACATGAAATGAAAGTTGTTCCCGTCTCGCAGCAGGTTCAGGCTTGGCTGAAGTGACAAGGCAAGGCAAGCCTCCATCTCTTTAAAAGAGTTTGGGCATATACTGCATAGCTACTGATGTGGGTAGCAGGCAGCTTGCTATTTACAGCCCTATGTTTAGGAAAGGAAGCATTGCTTATATCTAGGAGGCGGTAAAACTATATTAGCCAAGTGTACCTGGAATAGCCCCTCTCAACCCAGCAGACCTAAAACGCCACTCCTCCGTTTGAAGTGTGGAGTCATGACGCGAAAACATGGATAGGAGCAAAAAGAAGCCCACAAAGTGTTATTTACAAACACTTGTTTTCCCCTCAGTGCTAAAGATGCTAAAATAACCTCCATTTATACTTTGAGGAGGGTTATAAAAGTTTAAAGATGTTCGCGAGAAAGGTAGCTTAGCCTCAGAGGGCCAGTAGCTATATGCATTAGGTCTGGGTTTTGTTGTGTAGCTACAATACCTGCTTCAGAGTGAGTTCGCTACTAGCTGCTAGCTGGGTTATATTATTGTGCTGTATGTACAGTATCTGTTCCTAAGTTATTGCTGATTGCTCAGTTATATTGTACTGTATGTAGCCTACCTGCTACCGACGTAGCTAGCTGCTGGGTGGATTAGCCTATATTGTAGCTCATTGTGTGTACCTGTTTCTGAGTTAGCTATCTAGCTGCTAGCCAGAAATAAGCCAGGCAAGGGGTGCAAATCACAAAAGATTACCTCCTTGACTACGATCCATGTCTCATTTCAATAACAAAAGTAATTAGATATTCATTTTTGCAAGTTATTTTGTCTGAGCAGTATTCCCTAATTTGTATTTTGTGTTGACATTTCCTTTTTCTTTTTACAATGAGAGAAATTCTCCACTGTTTTTCCCCATATTATTTCTTGAACATGAAGAATCATATTTTGGTTTGAGCCTTCCTCTGATAATCCTAGTCGACCCCCTGGTTGTTCATTTATTAGCGCCTGGTGTGTGTGTGCGTGTGTGGTGTGAATGTGTGTGAGGTCAGTAGGGAGTCAGCCTCCTCATAATCCTGTAATCAAACCAGCTGCCACTGCTCCCCTCCCCCCACAATGTCAACATCCTCATTCTGTCTCCTGTCTCTCAGTAGAGTAGCTCCACCGACCCTCACTCTCTCCTGTCTCTCTTGTCTCTCAGTAGCTCCACCGACCCTCACTCTCTCCTGTCTCTCTTGTCTCTCAGTAGCTCCACCGACCCTCACTCTCTCCTGTCTCTCTTGTCTCTCAGTAGCTCCACCGACCCTCACTCTCTCCCGTCTCTCTTGTCTCTCAGTAGCTCCACCGACCCTCACTCTCTCCTGTCTCTCAGTAGCCCCATCGACCTTCACTCTCTCCTGTCTCTCAGTAGCTCCACCGACCCTCACTCTCTCCTGTCTCTCAGTAGCTCCACCGACCATCACTCTCTCCTGCCTCTCCTGCCTCTCAGTAGCTCCACCGACCATCACTCTCTCCTGCCTCTCAGTAGCTCCACCGACCATCACTCTCTCCTGTCTCTCTTGTCTCTCAGTAGCTCCACCAACCCTCACTCTCTCCTGTCTCTCAGTAGCTCCACCAACCCTCACTCTTTCCTGTCTCTCAGTAGCTCCACCAACCCTCACTCTCTCCTGCCTCTCAGTAGCTCCACCGACCATCACTCTCTCCTGTCTCTCAGTAGCTCCACCGACCATCACTCTCTCCTGCCTCTCAGTAGCTCCACCGACCATCACTCTCTCCTGTCTCTCTTGTCTCTCAGTAGCTCCACCAACCCTCACTCTCTCCTGTCTCTCAGTAGCTCCACCAACCCTCACTCTCTCCTGTCTTTCAGTAGCTCCACCAACCATCACTCTCTCCTGCCTCTCAGTAGCTCCACCAACCCTCACACTCTCCTGCCTCTCCTGTCTCTCAGTAGCTCCACAGACCATCACTCTCTCCTGCCTCTTAGTAGCTCCACCGACCATCACTCTCTCCTCCCACTCCTGTCTCTCTGTAGCTCCACCAACCCTCACACTCTCCTGCCTCTCCTGTCTCTCAGTAGCTCCACCGACCATCACTCTCTCCTGCCTCTCAGTAGCTCCACCGACCATCACTCTCTCCTGTCTCTCTTGTCTCTCAGTAGCTCCACCAACCCTCACTCTCTCCTGTCTCTCAGTAGCTCCACCAACCCTCACTCTCTCCTGTCTTTCAGTAGCTCCACCGACCATCACTCTCTCCTGTCTCTCAGTAGCTCCACAGACCATCACTCTATCCTGCCTCTTAGTAGCTCCACCGACCATCACTCTCTCCTCCCACTCCTGTCTCTCTGTAGCTCCACCGACACTCACTCTCTCCTGTCTCTCAGTAGCTCCACCAACCCTCACTCTCTCCTGCCTCTCCTGTCTCTCAGTAGCTCCACAGACCATCACTCTCTCCTGCCTCTCCTGTCTCTCAGTAGCTCCACAGACCATCACTCTCTCCTGTCTCTCCTGTCTCTCTGTAGCTCCACCGACACTCACTCTCTCCTGTCTCTCAGTAGCTCCACCAACCATCACTCTCTCCTGTCTCTCAGTAGCTCCACCAACCCTCACTCTCTCCTGTCTCTCAGTAGCTCCACCAACCCTCACTCTCTCCTGTCTCTCAGTAGCTCCACCAACACTCACTCTCTCCTGTCTCTCAGTAGCTCCACCAACCCTCACTCTCTCCTGTCTCTCAGTAGCTCCACCGACACTCACTCTGTCCTGTCTCTCAGTAGCTCCACCGACCATCACTCTCTCCTGTCTCTCAGTAGCTCCACCGACCATCACTCTCTCCTGTCTCTCAGTAGCTCCACCAACCATCACTCTCTCCTGTCTCTCCTGTCTCTCAGTAGCTCCACAGACCATCACTCTCTCCTGTCTCTCAGTAGCTCCACAGACCATCACTCTCTCCTGCCTCTCCTGTCTCTCAGTAGCTCCACAGACCATCACTCTCTCCTGCCTCTCAGTAGCTTCACCGACCATCACTCTCTCCTGCCTCTCCTGTCTCTCAGTAGCTCCACTAACCCTCACTTTCTCCTGTCTCTCAGTAGCTCCACCGACCATCACTCTCTCCTGCCTCTCCTGTCTCCCAGTAGCTCCACTAACCCTCACTCTCTCCTGTCTCTCAGTAGCTCCACCGACCATCACTCTCTCCTGCCTCTCCTGTCTCTCAGTAGCTCCACAGACCATCACTCTCTCCTGCCTCTCCTGTCTCTCAGTAGCTCCACAGACCATCACTCTCTCCTGCCTCTCCTGTCTCTCTGTAGCTCCACCAACCCTCACTCTCTCCTGTCTCTCAGTAGCTCCACCAACCCTCACTCTCTCCTGTCTCTCAGTAGCTCCACCGACACTCACTCTCTCCTGTCTCTCAGTAGCTCCACCGACCATCACTCTCTGCTGTCTCTCCTTTCTCTCAGTAGCTCCACCGACCATCACTCTCTCCTGCCTCTCCTGTCTCTCAGTAGCTCCACCGACCATCACTCTCTCCTGTCTCTCAGTAGCTCCACCGACCATCACTCTCTCCTGTCTCTCAGTAGCTCCACCGACCATCACTCTCTCCTGTCTCTCAGTAGCTCCACCGACCATCACTCTCTCCTGTCTCTCAGTAGCTCCACCAACCCTCACTTTCTCCAGTCTCTCAGTAGCTCCACCAACCATCACTCTCTCCTGCCTCTCCTGTCTCTCAGTAGCTCCACAGACCATCACTCTCTCCTGTCTCTCAGTAGCTCCACAGACCATCACTCTCTCCTGCCTCTCCTGTCTCTCAGTAGCTCCACAGACCATCACTCTCTCCTGCCTCTCAGTAGCTCCACCGACCATCACTCTCTCCTGTCTCTCAGTAGCTCCACTAACCCTCACTTTCTCCTGTCTCTCAGTAGCTCCACCGACCATCACTCTCTCCTGCCTCTCCTGTCTCTCAGTAGCTCCACTAACCCTCACTCTCTCCTGTCTCTCAGTAGCTCCACAGACCATCACTCTCTCCTGCCTCTCCTGTCTCTCAGTAGCTCCACAGACCATCACTCTCTCCTGCCTCTCCTGTCTCTCTGTAGCTCCACCGACACTCACTCTCTCCTGTCTCTCAGTAGCTCCACCAACCCTCACTCTCTCCTGTCTCTCAGTAGCTCCACCAACCCTCACTCTCTCCTGTCTCTCAGTAGCTCCACCGACACTCACTCTCTCCTGTCTCTCAGTAGCTCCACCGACCATCACTCTCTGCTGTCTCTCCTGTCTCTCAGTAGCTCCACCGACCATCACTCTCTGCTGTCTCTCCTGTCTCTCAGTAGCTCCACCGACCATCACTCTCTCCTGTTTCTCAGTAGCTCCACCGACCATCACTCTCTCCTGTCTCTCAGTAGCTCCACCGACCATCACTCTCTCCTGTCTCTCAGTAGCTCCACCGACCATCACTCTCTCCTGTCTCTCCTGTCTCTTAGTAGCTCCACCGACACTCACTCTCTCCTGTCTCTCAGTAGCTCCTCCGACCATCACTCTCTCCTGTCTCTCAGTAGCTCCACAGACCATCACTCTCTCCTGCCTCTCCTGTCTCTCAGTAGCTCCACCGACACTCACTCTCTCCTGTCTCTCAGTAGCTCCACCAACCCTCACTTTCTCCAGTCTCTCAGTAGCTCCACCAACCATCACTCTCTCCTGCCTCTCCTGTCTCTCAGTAGCTCCACAGACCATCACTCTCTCCTGTCTCTCAGTAGCTCCACAGACCATCACTCTCTCCTGCCTCTCCTGTCTCTCAGTAGCTCCACCGACACTCACTCTCTCTTGCCCCTCCTGTCTCTAATTAGCTCCACAGACCATCACTCTCTCCTGCCTCTCCTGTCTCTCAGTAGCTCCACCGACACTCACTCTCTCCTGTCTCTCAGTAGCTCCACCGACACTCACTCTCTCCTGTCTCTCAGTAGCTCCACCAACCCTCACTTTCTCCAGTCTCTCAGTAGCTCCACCAACCATCACTCTCTCCTGCCTCTCCTGTCTCTCAGTAGCTCCACAGACCATCACTCTCTCCTGTCACTCAGTAGCTCCACAGACCATCACTCTCTCCTGCCTCTCCTGTCTCTCAGTAGCTCCACCGACACTCACTCTCTCTTGCCCCTCCTGTCTCTCATTAGCTTCACAGACCATCACTCTCTCCTGCCTCTCAGTAGCTCCACAGACCATCACTCTCTCCTGCCTCTCCTGTCTCTCAGTAGCTCCACAGACCATCACTCTCTCCTGCCTCTCCTGTCTCTCAGTAGCTCCACAGACCATCACTCTCTCCTGTCTCTCTTGTCTCTCAGTAGCTCCACAGACCATCACTCTCTCCTGCCTCTCCTGTCTCTCAGTAGCTCCACAGACCATCACTCTCTCCTGCCTCACCTGTCTCTCAGTAGCTCCACAGACCATCACTCTCTCCTGTCTCTCTTGTCTCTCAGTAGCTCCACAGACCATCACTCTCTCCTGCCTCTCCTGCCTCTCAGTAGCTCCACCGACACTCACTCTCTCCTGTCTCTCAGTAGCTCCACCGACCATCACTCTCTGCTGTCTCTCCTGTCTCTCAGTAGCTCCACCGACCATCACTCTCTGCTGTCTCTCCTGTTTTTCAGTAGCTCCACCGACCATCACTCTCTCCTGTCTCTCAGTAGCTCCACCGACCATCACTCTCTCCTGTCTCTCAGTAGCTCCACCGACCATCACTCTCTCCTGTCTCTCCTGTCTCTTAGTAGCTCCACCGACACTCACTCTCTCCTGTCTCTCAGTAGCTCCTCCGACCATCACTCTCTCCTGTCTCTCAGTAGCTCCACAGACCATCACTCTCTCCTGCCTCTCCTGTCTCTCAGTAGCTCCACCGACACTCACTCTCTCCTGTCTCTCAGTAGCTCCACCAACCCTCACTTTCTCCAGTCTCTCAGTAGCTCCACCAACCATCACTCTCTCCTGCCTCTCCTGTCTCTCAGTAGCTCCACAGACCATCACTCTCTCCTGTCTCTCAGTAGCTCCACAGACCATCACTCTCTCCTGCCTCTCCTGTCTCTCAGTAGCTCCACCGACACTCACTCTCTCCTGCCTCTCCTGTCTCTCAGTAGCTCCACAGACCATCACTCTCTCCTGCCTCTCCTGTCTCTCAGTAGCTCCACAGACCATCACTCTCTCCTGCCTCTCCTGTCTCTCAGTAGCTCCACCGACACTCACTCTCTCCTGCCTCTCCTGTCTCTCAGTAGCTCCACAGACCATCACTCTCTCCTGTCTCTCTTGTCTCTCAGTAGCTCCACAGACCATCACTCTCTCCTGCCTCTCCTGTCTCTCAGTAGCTCCACCGACACTCACTCTCTCCTGTCTCTCAGTAGCTCCACAGACCATCACTCTCTCCTGCCTCTCAGTAGCTCCACAGACCATCACTCTCTCCTGCCTCTCCTGTCTCTCAGTAGCTCCACAGACCATCACTCTCTCCTGCCTCTCCTGTCTCTCAGTAGCTCCACAGACCATCACTCTCTCCTGTCTCTCTTGTCTCTCAGTAGCTCCACAGACCATCACTCTCTCCTGCCTCTCCTGTCTCTCAGTAGCTCCACAGACCATCACTCTCTCCTGCCTCTCCTGTCTCTCAGTAGCTCCACAGACCATCACTCTCTCCTGCCTCTCTTGTCTCTCAGTAGCTCCACAGACCATCACTCTCTCCTGCCTCTCTTGTCTCTCAGTAGCTCCACAGACCATCACTCTCTCCTGCCTCTCCTGTCTCTCAGTAGCTCCACAGACCATCACTCTCTCCTGTCTCTCTTGTCTCTCAGTAGCTCCACAGACCATCACTCTCTCCTGCCTCTCCTGCCTCTCAGTAGCTCCACCGACACTCACTCTCTCCTTTCCTATTTGTGTGTGAAGATTCTGCACTTTGTAAAACGGCTGCTCATGCTACCTAAATATGTATATCTCTACAGATTGACATAGCAACCTCACCCCCCTTTCTCTCCTCCCATCCCCCTCTCCCTCTCTCCCCCTCTCTCTCAGACGGAGTCCACAGTATCTCGGCCCAGTGCGTTCTACGAGTGCTCATCATCACAGAGGACATGTTGAGCAGCAGCGTGACGGTGCGCCTCCAAAACATGTCCCAGGAGCACTTCCTGTCCCCACTGCTGGGTCACTTCCTGGAAGGGGTGTCGGCGGTGCTGTCCATCCCTCCGGAGGATGTTTTTGTATTCAACATCCAGCCGGACGGCGAGGCAGGGGGCATCCTGAACGTCAGTTTCACCGCTGCGCTGCCCGGGGGTAACTTTTTACCCTCAGAGGCCCTGGAAGAGCAACTCTACCTCAACCGTCCGCACCTCACCTCCTTGGCAAAGATGGAGGTACGGGAGGCGGAAGAACAGACAGATCAACTCAGAAACACAGATAGCATTAGACATATGTGGTTACGCATCAAGATACATAGATGTACGCATTGAACACACACACTTACAAGAGGACGGACACGCACACACACACACACACACACACACACACACACACACACACACACACACACACACACACACACACACACACACACACACACACACACACACACACACACACACACACACACACACACACACACACACACACACACACACACACACACACACACACACACACACTCGCTCTCTTTCACTCTCACTCTATTCCCAACCCGTCCACTGAATTGAAACTGTGTGTGTGTGTTGTAAAACAGGTGCTCCCGTTCGATGACAACGTGTGTCTGCGGGAGCCGTGTCAGAACTACATGAAGTGCATCTCGGTGCTTCGCTTCAACAGCTCTGCTCCCTTCATCTCCTCTCCCTCCGTCCTGTTCCGGCCCATCCACCCCATCGCCGGGCTGCGCTGCCGCTGCCCCACAGGCTTCACTGGGGACTACTGCGAGACGGAGATCAACCTGTGTTACTCCAACCCCTGCCTCAACGGAGGTGTGTGTGCTCGCAGGGAGGGAGGCTACACCTGTATCTGCAGAGAAGACTACACAGGTAATAGGTGTTTAGTCACTGCGTGTGTTTGTGCGTTTGTGCGTGTGTGTGTGTGTGTGTGTGTGTGTGTGTGTGTGTGTGTGTGTGTGTGTGTGTGTGTGTGTGTGTGTGTGTGTGTGTGTGTGTGTGTGTGTGTGTGTGTGTGTGTGTGTGTGTGTGTGTGTGTGTGTGTGTGTGTGTGTGTGTGTGCGTGCATGCGTGTGTGTATGCTTATGTCTGATTCACTGTGTCTGAAATGTGTGTGTTTGTTCCTGTGAGTGAGTCTCTGGAAACAGAGTAGTGTTGTGTTTCCCATCCCTCCTCATTTCCCCTGGGAATAGCTGCAATACTGTCTTATGGTGGAAGTGATGGAGGATAGATGCCATGAATATGTTAGAGGTGTTTCATATTCTCTTTCATTTCAGATCAAAAAAGCTTGGGGTGAACCAGCACTTTTCTTTCAGAAGTGAGAAGGAGCCTTAAGCGCTGTTCAAACTCTTGCAGAGAGAGAAGTTAGAGACAAAAGGAGAGAGGGAAGGCTAGAAAGAGGGCGAGATAGATACGGGAATGAAGAAAGTGATCGCAACGTTGAATTGAAACTAGAGACTGATGGGAAATAGAGAGGACGGTTTTGGTGATTTTCTGTATTGCCTGTGTTTGTATGAAATGTCACTGTGTTGTTTCAATGGACTGCAGAGAACTAACACAGGCATTTAATAATGATTCTGCAATAGATGGAATGATTCCCATGGAGATAATAAAAGATATGGAGAAAAGAGAACTACTTAGAGTATTCATAGATAAAGGAAAGAGGGGGAGTATAGAGAGGGAGAGATGGAGCAAAAAGTACATTTTACATTTAGCAGATGTTCTTATCCAGATCGACATAGCAGTGAGTGCATACATTTTCTTACTGGTCCCCCGTGGAACCCACAACCCTGATGTTGCAAGCGCCATGCTCTACCAACTGAGTGCCATGCTCTACCAACTGAGCTCCATACTCTACCAACTGAGCTCTATGCTCTACCAACTGAGTGCCATGCTCTACCAACTGAGCTCCATGCTCTACCAACTGAGCTCCATACTCTACCAACTGAGCTCCATGCTCTACCAACTGAGTGCCATGCTCTACCAACTGAGCGCCATGCTCTACCAACTGAGCTCCATGCTCTACCAACTGAGCTCCATGCTCTACCAACTGAGTGCCATGCTCTACCAACTGAGCTCCATACTCTACCAACTGAGCTCCATGCTCTACCAACTGAGCTCCATGCTCTACCAACTGAGCTCCATGCTCTACCAACTGAGCTCCATACTCTACCAACTGAGCTCCATGCTCTACCAACTGATCTCCATACTCTACCAATTGAGCTCCATGCTCTACCAACTGAGCTCCATACTCTACCAACTGAGCTCCATGCTCTACCAACTGAGCTCCATGCTCTACCAACTGAGCTCCATGCTCTACCAACTGAGCTCCATACTCTACCAACTGAGAGCCATGCTCTACCAACTGAGCTCCATGCTCTACCAACTGAGCTCCATACTCTACCAACTGAGCTCCATGCTCTACCAACTGAGCTCCATGCTCTACCAACTGAGCTCCATGCTCTACCAACTGAGCTCCATGTTCTACCAACTGAGCTCCATGCTCTACCAACTGAGCTCCATGCTCTATCAACTGAGCTCCATGCTCTACCAACTGAGCTCCATGCTCTACCAACTGAGCTCCATGCTCTACCAACTGAGCTCCATGCTCTACCAACTGAGCTCCATGCTCTACCAACTAAGCTCCATGCTCTACCAACTGAGCTCCATGCTCTACCAACTGAGCTCCATGCTCTACCAACTGAGCTCCATGCTCTACCAATTGAGCTCCATGCTCTACCAACTGAGCTCCATGCTCTACCAACTGAGCTCCATGCTCTAACAACTGAGCACCATGCTCTACCAACTGAGCTCCATGCTCTACCAACTGAGCTCCATGCTCTACCAACTGAGCTCCATGCTCTACCAACTGAGCTCCATGCTCTACCAACTGAGCTCCATGCTCTACCAACTGAGCTCCATGCTCTACCAACTGAGCACCATGCTCTACCAACTGAGCTCCATGCTCTACCAACTGAGCTCCATGCTCTACCAACTGAGCACCATGCTCTACCAACTGAGCTCCATGCTCTACCAACTGAGCTCCATACTCTACCAACTGAGCTCCATGCTCTACCAACTGAGCTCCATGCTCTACCAACTGAGCACCATGCTCTACCAACTGAGCTCCATGCTCTACCAACTGAGCTCCATGCTCTACCAACTGAGCACCATGCTCTACCAACTGAGCTCCATGCTCTACCAACTGAGCTCCATGCTCTACCAACTGAGCCACATGGGAAAAGAGGGACTAAAGGGAGTGGGAGGGCCTAAGCTAGGAAGAAGAAAGGGAAGCATCAGAGGCAGAGAGAGGAGAACTAGGCAGAGAAAGAGAGAGAGGGACTAATGTACAGAGAGAAAGGGAGGTAAGGAGGTAGAGAGAGAAAAAGAGAGAGAATTATAGAGAGAGAGAACAGGGAAGGAAGGCGGTAAAGATGGAGAGAGAGGGAAGGAGGTAGAAAAAGAGAGCGAAAGAGTCAGAGGAGGTAGAGAAGGAAGGAGGTAGAGAGATGGCCTCTGGGGATGTACCATGTGTGGGAGGGAAGGAGGGGTAGGTTGAGGAGCCGTAGGGGAATGGAGGGCTTTGATGAATAAAACATCCCATGAATGAAGGGGTGTGAATGCATTAGCTCGAGATACAGAGAGAATGAGGAAGGGAGGAGAAAATAAGAAGCAAAGATAGTGATGACGGGCAATCGGAAGATAGTTTTAACAATGTGCAGGCATAGGGATGGAGAGAACGAGGGAGGAAGAGAGGAAAAGGGGAAGTCAGGATGGACAGGGAGTGTGGAGAAGAAAAGAGAGGGGGGAGAGGAAAAGGGGAAGTCAGGATGGACAGGGAGTGTGGAGAAGAAAAGAGAGAGAGGGGGAAGAGAGGAAAAGGGGAAGTCAGGATGGACAGGGAGTGTGGAGAAGAAAAGAGAGAGAGGGGGAAGAGAGGAAAAGGGGAAGTCAGGATGGACAGGGAGTGTGGAGAAGAAAAGAGAGAGAGGGGGAAGAGAGGAAAAGGGGAAGTCAGGATGGACAAGGAGTGTGGAGAAGAAAAGAGAGAGAGGGGGAAGAAAGGAAAAGGGGAAGTCAGGATGGACAGGGAGTGTGGAGAGGAAAAGGGGAAGTCAGGATGGACAAGGAGTGTGGAGAAGAAAAGAGAGGGGGGAGAGGAAAAGGGGAAGTCAGGATGGACAGGGAGTGTGGAGAAGAAAAGAGAGAGAGGGGGAAGAGAGGAAAAGGGGAAGTCAGGATGGACAGGGAGTGTGGAGAAGAAAAGAGAGAGAGGGGGAAGAGAGGAAAAGGGGAAGTCAGGATGGACAAGGAGTGTGGAGAAGAAAAGAGAGAGAGGGGGAAGAAAGGAAAAGGGGAAGTCAGGATGGACAGGGAGTGTGGAGAAGAAAAGAGAGAGGGGGAAGAGAGGAAAAGGGGAAGTCAGGATGGACAGGGAGTGTGGAGAAGAAAAGAGAGAGAGGGGGAAGAGAGGAAAAGGGGAAGTCAGGATGGACAGGGAGTGTGGAGAGGAAAAGAGAGGGGGGAAAGGGGAAGTCAGGATGGACAGGGAGTGTGGAGAAGAAAAGAGAGGGGGAAGAGAGGAAAAGGGGAAGTCAGGATGGACAGGGAGTGTGGAGAAGAAAAGAGAGAGAGGGGGAAGAGAGGAAAAGGGGAAGTCAGGATGGACAGGGAGTGTGGAGAAGAAAAGAGAGGGGGAAGAGAGGAAAAGGGGAAGTCAGGATGGACAGGGAGTGTGGAGAAGAAAAGAGAGAGAGGGGGAAGAGAGGAAAAGGGGAAGTCAGGATGGACAGGGAGTGTGGAGAAGAAAAGAGAGGGGGAGAGGAAAAGGGAAGTCAGGATGGACAGGGAGTGTGGAGAAGAAAAGAGAGAGAGGGGGAAGAGAGGACAAGGGGAAGTCAGGATGGACAGGGAGTGTGGAGAAGAAAGGAGAGGGGGGAAGAGAGGAAAAGGGGAAGTCAGGATGGACAGGGAGTGTGGAGAAGAAAAGAGAGGGGGGAGAGGAAAAGGGGAAGTCAGGATGGACAGGGAGTGTGGAGAAGAAAAGAGAGGGGGAAGAGAGGAAAAGGGGAAGTCAGGATGGACAGGGAGTGTGGAGAAGAAAAGAGAGGGGGAAGAGAGGAAAAGGGGAAGTCAGGATGGACAGGGAGTGTGGAGAAGAAAAGAGAGAGGGGGAAGAGAGGAAAAGTGGAAGTCAGGATGGACAGGGAGTGTGGAGAGGAACAGAGAGGGGGGAAGAGAGGAAAAGGGGAAGTCAGGATGGACAGGGAGTGTGGAGAAGAAAAGAGAGAGAGGGGGAAGAGAGGAAAAGGGGAAGTCAGGATGGACAGGGAGTGTGGAGAAGAAAAGAGAGGGGGGAGAGGAAAAGGGGAAGTCAGGATGGACAGGGAGTGTGGAGAAGAAAAGAGAGAGAGGGGGAAGAGAGGAAAAGGGGAAGTCAGGATGGACAGGGAGTGTGGAGAAGAAAAGAGAGGGGGGAGAGGAAAAGGGGAAGTCAGGATGGACAGGGAGTGTGGAGAAGAAAAGAGAGAGAGAGGGGGAGAGGAAAAGGGAAGTCAGGATGGACAGGGAGTGTGGAGAAGAAAAGAGAGAGAGGGGAAGAGAGGAAAAGGGGAAGTCAGGATGGACAGGGAGTGTGGAGAAGAAAAGAGAGGGGGAGAGGAAAAGGGGAAGTCAGGATGGACAGGGAGTGTGGAGAAGAAAAGAGAGAGAGGGGGAAGAGAGGACAAGGGGAAGTCAGGATGGACAGGGAGTGTGGAGAAGAAAGGAGAGGGGGGGAGAGAGAAAAGGGGAAGTCAGGATGGACAGGGAGTGTGGAGAAGAAAAGAGAGGGGGAGAGGAAAAGGGGAAGTCAGGATGGACAGGGAGTGTGGAGAAGAAAAGAGAGGGGGAAGAGAGGAAAAGGGGAAGTCAGGATGGACAGGGAGTGTGGAGAAGAAAAGAGAGGGGGGAAGAGAGGAAAAGGGGAAGTCAGGATGGACAGGGAGTGTGGAGAGGAACAGAGAGGGGGGAGAGAGGAAAAGGGGAAGTCAGGATGGACAGGGAGTGTGGAGAAGAAAAGAGAGGGGGAAGAGAGGAAAAGGGGAAGTCAGGATGGACAGGGAGTGTGGAGAAGAAAAGAGAGGGGGGGGGGGAAGGGGAAGTCAGGATGGACAGGGAGTGTGGAGAGGAACAGAGAGGGGGGGGGAAGAGAGAAAAGGGGAAGTCAGGATGGACAGGGAGTGTGGAGAAGAAAAGAGAGAGAGGGGGAAGAGAGGAAAAGGGGAAGTCAGGATGGACAGGGAGTGTGGAGAAGAAAAGAGAGAGAGGGGGAAGAGAGGAAAAGGGGAAGTCAGGATGGACAGGGAGTGTGGAGAAGAAAAGAGAGAGGGGGAAGAGAGGAAAAGGGGAAGTCAGGATGGATAGGGAGTGTGGAGAGGAACAGAGAGGGGGGAGAGAGGAAAAGGGGAAGTCAGGATGGACAGGGAGTGTGGAGAAGAAAAGAGAGAGAGGGGGAAGAGAGGAAAAGGGGAAGTCAGGATGGACAGGGAGTGTGGAGAAGAAAGGAGAGGGGGAGAGGAAAAGGGGAAGTCAGGATGGACAGGGAGTGTGGAGAGGAACAGAGAGGGGGGAAGAGAGGAAAAGGGGAAGTCAGGATGGACAGGGAGTGTGGAGAAGAAAAAGAGAGAGGGGGAAGAGAGGAAAAGGGGAAGTCAGGATGGACAGGGAGTGTGGAGAAGAAAAGAGAGGGGGGGGGGGAAGAGGGCAGAAATAGTGCTCCGTTTGTCCAGAATAAAGAGAATCGAGAAGCACCGGTAGAATGTAGAGTCATTTTTTATAACAGGAGCATAAGTGTCTTGTTATCTTAGGGAAAGCTTTTGTCCAGTAATTGCTCCATTTCCATGTAAGTCTGTGGAGAATATGAATGTAGAAGCTAAACTGTGCTCCCTATCGGTTTGAGTTGGCCTTCAGTGTGTTGAGTGAGCGCAGAGTTGTACACCAAACAATTATAGGAGAGTCAGTGAAGTGAAAAGAATAGGATCTTCTGTTCTTTGCCAGGGCAACATGAACTCAGTGGTAGACATAACATAGTAAATGTAAATCTTGGTGAATCCAATTAGTATGATGTTACATTTAATATGGCATACATTGATTTGTGGATGTCTATCATCCATTTTGTACAATATGTTACCAATTAGCAAAACGTATAATGTGTGTGTGTGTGTGTGTGTGTGTGTGTGTGTGTGTGTGTGTGTGTGTGTGTGTGTGTGTGTGTGTGTGTGTGTGTGTGTGTGTGTGTGTGTGTGTGTGTGTGTGTGTGTGTGTGTGTGTGTGTGTGTGTGTGTGTGTGTGTGTGTGTGTGTGTGTGAGCAGTGTGGGTGGAGGAAGAAGGAGGGGTGAAAGTCGTTTAAAGTCTCCATACTTTTAGACACAGAACCCGACCATGTTTTAACACTGCACATCATACCAGGGGGTACAGTCAGTCAGTTGGTGTGTGTGTCAGCGTGGTTGTCCATGAGAAAAAGACCAAGGCACTCTGCAGTCTCGCCCACCAAGCTTGGTGGTTGTTTTAAACCATGCCATTGGCTGCATTCACCATAGTAGTGCCTTGACGTTGAACAAATATTGTACCAACGAGACACCATTAGGCCCGCCATACAAAGGCCTGCAGCTCTAACATGATCTGCATGTCTCCATGGACCTCAGCAGGCCTCTAAACTGGGGGCCTGGAGGAGCAGTGTCTGCAGGGTGAAGGCAGTTAATGCCCACACTGTGTTTACACCAGCTCATTGAAAGGGAGGCTGGCTGGTGCTCTCTAGCTGGGTATTTTACTCAATCTGCTGAGTCTGATTATATGTATATTTTTGCCTGTAGTGATATAGTTTTATTTGCTGGGCATTGAGCAGAGACTACTGCCCACACAACTAGGTTTGCCTGCAGTGACAGTCATATTTTGAGAAATCCTGGCAAAGGAATAGAATGAGGAAAGGTTGGTTCATTCCATAGAGAATGATAGAAGCATCTAGTGAGACTACTGCCCACTCAAATGGGGTTGCTTGCAGTTACAGTCATATTTTGAGAAATCCTGGCAAGAGAATTGTTTGAGGAAATCTATGGGTTTCTCCCATAGAGAATGATAGAAGCCTCTAGTGGCCAAAAGACTGTTATAGCATAGGCAGCACCATTGTGTGATTCCACCATGCTTCAGACATTTTAAAGTAGTCAACTGGGTGGGGATTCTGATGGGTTGTAGCCTCAATGGCGCTGCCCATGCTGTCACAGATGCTATAATGGCACAGATATGAAGATGAGTCCTCTATACATTCCTATGGTTCATCGAAACATTTAATACACTCATGACCAAAAGTATGTGGACACCTGCTTGTCGTATATATCATTCCAAAATGATGGTCATTAATATTGAGTTGGTCCCCCTTTGCTGCTATAACAGCCTCCACTCTTCTGGGAGGGCTTTCCACTACATGTTGGAACATTACTGTGGGAACTTGCTTCCATTCAGCCACAAGAGCATTAGTGAGGTTGGACACTGATGTTGGGTGATTAGGCCTGGGTTGCAGTCGGAGTTTCAATTCATCCCAAATGTGTTTGATGGGGTTGAGGTCAGGGCTTTGTGCAGGCCAGTCAAGTTCTTCCACACCGATCTTGACAAACCATTTTTGTATGGACCTCGCTTTGTGCACGGGGGCATTGTCATGCTGAAACAATGCCCAAACTGTTGCCACAAAGTTGAAAGCACAGACTCGTCTAGAATGTCCTTATATACTGTAGAGTTAAGATTTCCCTTCACTGGAACTAAGGGGCCCGAACCATGAAAAATAGCCCCAGACCATTATTCCTCCTCCACCAAACTTTACAGTTAGCACTATTCATTCGAGCATGTAGCATTCTCTTGGCATCCACCAAACCCAGATTTGTCCGTCGGACTGCCAGATGGTGAAGCGTGATTCATCACTCCAGAGAACATGTTTCCACTGCTCCAGGGTCTAATGGTGGAGAGCTTTACACCACTCCAGTTGATGCTTGGCATTCAGCATGGGGATCTTAGGCTGGTCTGTGGCTGCTCGGCTATGGAAACCAATTTCATGAAGCTCCCAACGAACAGTTCTTGTCCTGACGTTGCTTCCAGAGGCAGTTTGGAACTCGGTAGTGAATGTTGCAACCGAGGACAGTAGAGTGTTACGCGCAACGTGCTTCTGCACTTGGTGGTCCCGTTTTGTGAGCATGTGTGGCCGGCCACTTCGAGGCTCAGCCGTTGTTGTTCCAAGACGTTTCCACTTCACAATAACAGCACTTACAGTTAACTGGGGAAGCTCTAACAGGGCAGAAATTTGATTAACTGACTAGTTGGGAAGGTTGCATCCTATGACTGTGCCACGTTGAAAGTCACTGAGCTCTTCAGTAAGTCCATTCTACTGCCAATGTTTGTCTATGGAGATTGCATGGCTGTGTGCTCGATTTTATACACCTATCAGCAACGGGTGTGGCTGAAATAGCCTGAAATAGCCAGTTTCTTTGCAGCAATTCTACCATGAAGCCCTGATTCACACAGTCCCCTCTGAACAGTTGATGTTGAGATGTGTCTGTTACTTGAACTCTGTGAAGCATTTATTTGGGTTGCAATTTCTGAGGCTGGTATCTCTATTGAACTTATCCTCTGCAGCAGAGATAACTCTGAGTCTTCCTTTCCTGTGCCGGTCCTCATGAGAGCCAGTTTCATTATAGCACTTCATGGTTTTTGCGACTGCACTTGAATAAACTTTCAAAGATCTTGACATTTTCAGCATTGACTGACCTTTTTGTCTTAAAGTAATGATGGACTGTTGTTTCTCTTTGCTTATGTGAGCTGTTCTTGCCATACTATGGACTTTGTCTTTTACCAAATAGGTCTATCTTCTGTAGACCACCCCTACCTTGTCACAACACAACTGATTGGCTCAAATGCATTAAGAAGGAAAGAAATTCTACACATTAATTTCAAGGCACACCTGTTAATTGAAATGCATTCCAGGTGACTACCTCATGAAGCTGGTTGAGAGAATGCCAAGAGTGTGCAAAGCTGTCATCAAGGCAAAGGGTGGCTACTTTGAAGAATCTCAATTATAAAATATATTTTGATTTGCATAACTTTTTTGGCTACATGATTCCATATGTGTTATTTCATAGTTTCGATGTCTTCACTATTATTCTACAATGTAGAAAATCATAAAAAATAAAAATAAACCCTTGAATGAGTAGGTGTGTCCAAACTTTGGACTGGTACTGTATGTGTACAGTAACATGCTGCATCCCCTCTCCTTCCCAGGTGAACGGTGTGAGTGTGACAGGCGTCAGGGCCGCTGTGTCCCGGGGGTGTGTAGGAATGGGGGGACGTGCAGGGAGCTGTCTGGAGGGGGGTTCCGCTGTGAGTGCCCTGCAGGAGGGTATGAGCGGCCCTACTGCGCTGTCACTGCACGCTCCTTCCCCCCCAAATCTTTCATCATGTTCCGAGGCCTCCGCCAGAGATTCCACCTCTCCATTTCTCTCACGTGAGTACTGACTTTCTTTTTCTTTCTCTCTCTCTTTCAATCTTTCTTTTTAGACCCTTTCTCAATTCCCTGCTCTTTCTTTCATGTGTCATGTCATTTATTTTTTATATTTGACCCTCTATCCTGTCCTCGTTGTCCCCTCCCCCACTTCTAGAGGCCCAACTTGGGACCTGGTGTGGCCCCTTGGTGTGTTCTGATTGGTCAGACGTGATTGCTATTGTGAAGTGGTCACAAATGTGATCTCAGGTCTAACTAAATCCCATGACTCAGAGGTACATTAGCTTTAAGACACATGACGTGATCCGTCCCAGCCCCTCTCAGCAGGCATAGCTCTTTTATTTATTATATACCACAATGTCCTATATACTCATGTACACTTGCATTAGAGATTTGCGGTGAACCCTACAGCTTATCCTGTACTATGTTCAGAGCATCTCCTGTACCGTGTGTGTGATGGTGGGGTTACTCACAGCTCCCTAACATGGTTGTGGGTTGTGTTACAGTTTTGCCACTCTGGAGAACAGTGGCCTCCTCTTCTACAACGGACGCTTCAATGAGAAACACGACTTCCTGGCTCTGGAGATCCTAGAGGGTCAGGTGGTGCTCAAGTACTCCACAGGTATGTGTCTATCTGTATATGTATGTGTATGGCTTTGTGGGTGTGCCCCGACTATACAATGGTAGGCGAAACCCTGGTTTTGAGTGTGACCTCTGACCTGTCTGTCCCCAGGTGAATTGTCCACTCAGGTGAGCCCCTTTCTACCTCGGGGCGTGGCCGATGGAAACTGGCACACTGTCCACATCCACTACTACAACAAGGTGAGTCCCTGTGTGTGTGTGTGTGTGTGTGTGTAACCCGTAATATCTGCACATACCATGCATTTGTTAGAATTTTCTCCCCTTCTACATTTTTCTCAGCCCTCGCACAATGTGAGTACAGTATGGCTGTGTGTACAGGTTTGTCTGTGAGTTCCCCTGCCCTCTTAGCCCATTTGCAGTGTCAATGTTTCTTTCTATGTCACATATTCTTCCCTCTCTCTGATAGTCCACTGTGTGTGTACTGCATTTTACTCTCTGTCTTTGTATCAGCACAAGCTGCAAGAGTACAGCAAGATGTTTTGGTGTATTCTGTGCGTTCTGTGTGTGTATTGTGTGTGTACTGTTTGTATGTGTGCATGTGTGTGTTAAATTTGACTGTTCCTGTGTCTGCCCCAGCCCAAGCGCAGTGTGAGTGGGCAGGCCCAGGGTCCATCTGATGAGAAGGTGGCGGTGGTCAGCGTGGATGACTGTGACACAGCAGTGTCGCTACGCTTCGGAACGCAGCTCGGCAACTACAGCTGTGCTGCTCAGGGCAAACAGACCAGCTCCAAGAAGTAAGTCTCTCCATCACTCTATCTCACACACACACACAGACACAGACACAGGCACACACACACGTGCACGTCATGTGCAAGTCAGTGTCAGGGTTAAACCCTCAGCATTACCACTTAAGCCTGGCAATGCTGTCTGGACTTGACAGGTCACTCACCACTGCTGCTGTGCTCTGTAAGCGCTGAGGGAAGTACAAGGGCAACATCTAATAGTGTTGTGCTCCTCTCTTCCGTCCTCCTTCTCTTTCTATCCCTCTGCCTTCTCTCCCTCTGCCTTCTCTCTCTATCCCTCTGCCTTCTCTCCCTCTGCCTTCTCTCTCTATCCCTCTGCCTTCTCTCTCTATCCCTCTGCCTTCTCTCTCTATCCCTCTGCCTTCTCTCTCTATCCCTCTGCCTTCTCTCTCTATCCCTCTGCCTTCTCTCTCTATCCCTCTGCCTTCTCTCTCTATCCCTCTGCCTTCTCTTCCTCTGCCTTCTCTCTCTATCCCTCTGCCTTCTCTCTCTATCCCTCTGCCTTCTCTCCCTCTGCCTTCTCTCTCTATCCCTCTGCCTTCTCTCTCTATCCCTCTGCCTTCTCTCTCTATCCCTCTGCCTTCTCTCTCTATCCCTCTGCCTTCTCTCTCTATCCCTCTGCATTCTCTCTCTATCCCTCTGCCTTCTCTCTCTATCCCTCTGCCTTCTCTCTCTATCACTCTGCCTTCTCTCTCTATCCCTCTGCCTTCTCTCTCTATCCCTCTGCCTTCTCTCTCTATCCCTCTGCCTTCTCTCCCTCTGCCTTCTCTCTCTATCCCTCTGCCTTCTCTTCCTCTGCCTTCTCTCTCTATCCCTCTGCCTTCTCTTCCTCTGCCTTCTCTCTCTATCCCTCTGCCTTCTCTCTCTATCCCTCTGCCTTCTCTCCTTCTGCCTTCTCTCTCTATCCCTCTGCCTTCTCTCTCTATCCCTCTGCCTTCTCTCTCTATCCCTCTGCCTTCTCTTCCTCTGCCTTCTCTCTCTATCCCTCTGCCTTCTCTCTCTATCCCTCTGCCTTCTCTCTCTATCCCTCTGCCTTCTCTCCCTCTGCATTCTCTCTCTATCCCTCTGCCTTCTCTCTCTATCCCTCTGCCTTCTCTCTCTATCCCTCTGCCTTCTCTCTCTATCCCTCTGCCTTCTCTCCCTCTGCCTTCTCTCTCTATCCCTCTGCCTTCTCTCTCTATCCCTCTGCCTTCTCTCCCTCTGCCTTCTCTCTCTATCCCTCTGCCTTCTCTCCCTCTGCCTTCTCTCTCTATCCCTCTGCCTTCTCTCTCTATCCCTCTGCCTTCTCTCTCTATCCCTCTGCCTTCTCTCTCTATCCCTCTGCCTTCTCTCCCTCTGCCTTCTCTCCCTCTGCCTTCTCTCTCTATCCCTCTGCCTTCTCTCCCTCTGCCTTCTCTCTCTATCCCTCTGCCTTCTCTCCCTCTGCCTTCTCTCTCTATCCCTCTGCCTTCTCTCTCTATCCCTCTGCCTTCTCTCTCTATCCCTCTGCCTTCTCTCCCTCTGCCTTCTCTCTCTATCCCTCTGCCTTCTCTCTCTATCCCTCTGCCTTCTCTCTCTATCCCTCTGCCTTCTCTCTCTATCCCTCTGCCTTCTCTCCCTCTGCCTTCTCTCTCTATCCCTCTGCCTTCTCTCTCTATCCCTCTGCCTTCTCTCTCTATCCCTCTGCCTTCTCTCTCTATCCCTCTGCCTTCTCTTCCTCTGCCTTCTCTCTCTATCCCTCTGCCTTCTCTCTCTCTCCCTCTGCCTTCTCTCCCTCTGCCTTCTCTCTCTATCCCTCTGCCTTCTCTCCCTCTGCCTTCTCTCTCTATCCCTCTGCCTTCTCTCTCTATCCCTCTGCCTTCTCTCTCTATCCCTCTGCCTTCTCTCTCTATCCCTCTGCCTTCTCTCTCTATCCCTCTGCCTTCTCTCCCTCTGCCTTCTCTCCCTCTGCCTTCTCTCCCTCTGCCTTCTCTCTCTATCCCTCTGCCTTCTCTCCCTCTGCCTTCTCTCTCTATCCCTCTGCCTTCTCTCTCTATCCCTCTGCCTTCTCTCTCTATCCCTCTGCCTTCTCTCCCTCTGCCTTCTCTCTCTATCCCTCTGCCTTCTCTCTCTATCCCTCGGCCTTCTCTCCCTCTGCCTTCTCTCTCTATCCCTCTGCCTTCTCTCCCTCTGCCTTCTCTCTCTATCCCTCTGCCTTCTCTCTCTATCCCTCTGCCTTCTCTCCCTCTGCCTTCTCTCTCTATCCCTCTGCCTTCTCTCCCTCTGCCTTCTCTCTCTATCCTTCTGCCTTCTCTCCCTCCGCCTTCTCTCTCTATCCCTCTGCCTTCTCTCTCTATCCCTCTGCCTTCTCTCTCTATCCCTCTGCCTTCTCTCTCTATCCCTCTGCCTTCTCTCTCTATCCCTCTGCCTTCTCTCTCTATCCCTCTGCCTTCTCTCTCTATCCCTCTGCCTTCTCTCCCTC
>NC_060182.1:25464009-25491509 GCF_021184085.1 Oncorhynchus gorbuscha | reverse complement strand
CCTCTGCCTTCTCTCTCTATCCCTCTGCCTTCTCTCTCTATCCCTCTGCCTCTCTCTCTATCCCTCACCCTTCTCTCTCTCTCTCCCTCACCCTTCTCTCTCTCTCTCCCTCTGCCTTCTCTCTCTATCCCTCTGCCTCTCTCTCTATCCCTCACCCTTCTCTCTCTCTCTCCCTCTGCCTTCTCTCTCTATCCCTCACCCTTCTCTCTCTCTCTCTCTCTCTCTCTCTCTCTCTCTCTCTCTCTCTCTCCCTCTGCCTTCTCTCTCTATCCCTCACCCTTCTCTCTCTATCCCTCACCCTTCTCTCTCTCTCTCTCTCCCCTCTGCCTTCTCTCTCTATCCCTCACCCTTCTCTCTCTATCCCTCTGCCTTCTCTCTCTATCGCTCACCCTTCTCTCTCTCTCTCCCTCTGCCGTCTCTCTCTATCCCTCACCCTTCTCTCTCTATCCCTCTCTCTCCACCCTTCTCAGATCTCTGGATCTCACCGGCCCCTTGTTTTTGGGCGGAGTGCCCAACATGCCTGATCATTTCCCGTTTCACACCCGGGAGTTTATTGGCTGTATGAAAGACCTCCACATCGACAACAGACCTTTGGACCTGGCTGGATACATCTCTAACAATGGAACCCTACCTGGTCTGTATAGCATACTCACAGATACATGTGGAAACTCATCCTTTACTGTGTGTAAAAATCCAGTTGGTACTTCCACTCACTCACCACCAAAATATGGTGATGAGAGGAAGTACAGTGGCCAGCAGATGGAGAAGATGGAGCGAGATGAAACTGGGCTGACGTTCTACACATTTTCTCATCGATTAAAAGTTCAATCTCAATACAGTTTTCTGTTCCCAAAAGTATAATATTCTGTGAACACAGTGCACAAGTTTTGTAGACTTGACACAAAGCGTCTTTATCTGTCTGTGTTTGTGTTGTCAATAGAAACCACTAACCGCTAAGTTGATTGAGTTTGATTGAGTTAACACAGATGTGATGATTTTCTCTGGTTCTGATAGGATGTAGTGCCAAGCTGCCCTTCTGTAACTCCGACCCATGTCAGAACGGAGGAACGTGTCGTGTCAGCTGGGAGACCTTCTCATGTGACTGCCCCCTAGGGTTTGGAGGGAAGGACTGCAGCCATGGTAAGCACTGACATACCTGTCCAGTAAACATAGGCTTTTCTCCTTTATTAACAGACGTATACACACACCTCATACTAACCTCACTGACCATACCTCTTCTCCTTACCCTCCTACAGTGATGCCCCACCCACATCGTTTCCTGGGAAACAGTGCCCTCTGGTGGGACCTGAAGAATGACGTGACCATCTCCACACCTTGGTACCTGGGGCTGGTGTTTAGGACGCGGGCCAGGGAGGGCACTCTGCTGCAGGCACAGGCCGGACAGTACACTAGCCTGGTCTTCCAGGTCTGTACACACATACATATACACTTACCTGTGCTACCTAACCTGCACTAGTTGATCTATGTCTATATGTCCGTCTGTCTTTGGAAATGTGTCCGTTTATGTTGGAGTAATAGCAACCTACAGGGGGACTCCAAACCATATTTGTGTGGATTATTCACACATGTCTCTGTTGCAGCTGGTGAGTGGTCAGCTGCTGTTCTCGGTGACCAAGGGGTCGACGCTGCCGGTGCGTCTGCGTCTGGACCAGGTGCAGGTGAGCGACGGGCACTGGCACGACCTGCAGCTGGAGCTGCGAGACGTCCGCAGCGGGAGGGAGACGCGCTACGTGGCTACCGTCCGCCTCGACTTTGGCCTCTTCCAGGTGAGAGTCACAAATTGTCCGTACACACTGATTTAAAGTCAGATTTGCGTTTCTTCCCTTAATTGATTAGGTTATAATTGTCGAGGCGTAAACTGATCCTAGATCTGCACCTAAAGGTGACTTTTACCCGGAGAGACACATTAAGGTCGTGTCCAGAATGAACAGTGACACACTAAACCCCCATGTCACTCAGCAGTGCAGACGTCTCAATGCAAATCATAACCTCTAACTGGCCCTGTAATCGTGTAGGTTGTTAATACCCAAATCCAATCCTAAAGCAATGTAATGTCTGCCCACTGCTGGTGTTAAAACCTGTGTTTGTAAAAATTCACTCCAGACATGTAGCACCACACACTGTCTTGTTATGCTGTTTCATTGTCTCTCCTGTATCCTTCTTGTTCACTTGCTTTCATTGAAATATGTTTGTCTCTCACTCTTTCTCTCCATAAACCTGTCTAACCCTTTCTATCTATTCTGTTCTATTCTTTCACATATTCACTCTTCCCCCTCTCTTTCTCTAACTCCATCTATTTGAATGCACTGAAGTCATTCTGAATAACAGCGTCCGTTAACTGGCTAAATTTTTAAGTGTAATCTATTTAGTCTCTCTCTATTTCTTCCCACTCTCTCTCAGGGCACAGTGATAGTGGGGAATGAGATCCATGGGCTGAAAGTGAAACACCTCCATGTGGGCGGAGTCCTGGGCTTGGGGGAGGTGCAGAACGGGATACGGGGCTGCATCCAGGTAAGGGTTCCATCACAATGGCAACTGTATCTTAACCGATGACCATAATTCTTTCTGGGACTCTTATAGACTTTGTGTGTCAGCATGTACAGCCATAAGTTTTGAGAATGACACAAATATTAATTTTCACTAAGTCTGCTGCCTCAGTTTGTATGATGGCAATTTGCATATACTCCAGAATGTTATGAAGAGTGATCAGATGAATTGCAATTAATTGCAAAGTCCCCTTTTTGCCATCCCCCAAAAACATTTCCACTGCATTTCAGCCCTGCCACAAAAGAACCAGCTGATTCTCTCGTTAACACAGGTGTGAATGTTGACGAGGACAAGGCTGGAGATCTCTCTGTCATGCTGATTGAGTTTGAATAACAGACTGGAAGCTTCAAAAGGAGGGTGGTGCTTGGAATCATTGTTCTTCCTCTGTCAATCATGGTTACCTGCAAGGAAACAGGTCATCATCATTGTTTTGCACAAAAAGGGCTTCACAGGTAAGGATATTGCTGCCAGTAAGATCGCACCAAAATCAACCATTTATCGGATCATCAAGAACTTCAAGGAGAGCGGTTTATTTGTTGTGAAGAAGTTTTCAGGTCGCCCAAGAAAGTCCAGCAAGGGCCACGACCGTCTCCTGAAGTTG
Organism: Oncorhynchus gorbuscha; assembly: GCF_021184085.1. Classification (NCBI taxonomy): domain Eukaryota; kingdom Metazoa; phylum Chordata; class Actinopteri; order Salmoniformes; family Salmonidae; genus Oncorhynchus; species Oncorhynchus gorbuscha. The sequence goes on along the minus strand of NC_060182.1, from coordinate 25,488,340 downwards.
ATTCAGCTGCGGGATCGGGGCACCACCAGTACAGAGCTTGCTCAGGAATGGCAGCAGACAGGTGTGAGTGCATCTGCACCCACAGTGAGGCGAAGGCTTTTGGAGGATGGCCTGGTGTCAAGAAGGGCAGCAAAGAAGCCACTTCTCTCCAGGAAAAACATCAGGGACAGACTGATATTCTGCAAAAGGTACAGGGATTGGACTGCTGAGGACTGGGATAAAGTCATTTTCTCTGATGAATCCCCTTTCCGATTGTTTGGGGCATCCGGAAAAAAGCTTGTCCGGAGAAGACAAGGTGACCGCTACCATCAGTCCTGTGTCATGCCAACAGTAAAGCATCCTGTGACCATTCATGCGTGGGGTTGCTTCTCAGCCAAGGGACTGGGCTCACTCACAATTTTTCCTAAGAACACAGCCAAGAATAAAGAATGGTACCAACACATCCTCCGAGAGCAACTTCTCCCAACCATCCAGGAACAGTTTGGTGACAAACAATGCCTTTTCCAGCATGATGGAGCATCTTGCCATAAGGCAAAAGTGATAACTAAGTAGCTCGGGGAACAAAACATCAATATTTTGGGTCCATGGCCAGGAAACTCACCAGACCTTAATCCCATTGAGAACTTGTAGTCAATCCTCAAGAGGCGGGTGGACAAACAAAACCCCACAAATTCTGACAAACTCCAAGCATTGATTATGCAAGAATGGGCTGCCATCAGTCAGAATGTGGCCCCGAAGTTAATTGACAGCATGCCAGGGCGGATTGCAGAGGTCTTGAAAAAGAAGGGTCAACACTGCAAATATTAACTCTTTGCATCAACTTAATGTAATTGTCAATAAAATCCTTTGACACATATTAAATTATTGTAATTATACTTCAGTATTCCATAGTAACATCTGACAAAATATCTAAAGACACTGAAGCAGCAAACTTAATATTTGTGTCATTCTCAAAACTTTTGGCCACGGCTTTATGCTATGTATGGTAAATTGGTCTATGTATGGTAAATTGGTCTATGTATGGTAAATTGGTCTATGTATGGTAAATTGGTCTATGTATGGTAAATTGGTCTATGTATGGTATATTGGTCTATGTATGGTATATTGGTCTATGTATGGTATATTGGTCTATGTATGGTATATTGGTCTATGTATGGTATATTGGTCTATGTTCTTATAAGACTGTATTTGACACCTATTTTGTCTATGTTTTAGGGGGTTCGTTTGGGGGTGCGACCAGATGCCATGCCCCTGCCCCGCCCCTCCAGGGCTGTCAAAGTGGAGACGGGCTGTAACGTTGGCAACCCCTGTGTCTCTACCCCCTGCCCGCCCCACAGCCGCTGTTGTGACAATTGGGAACGCCACACCTGTCTGTGCGAACCAGGTAAGATACTACAAGAGAGAGAATATGTATTTGTGTGTTTGTGAGTCAGCAAATGCGCGTGTGTGTGTATATGTGCAGGCATTTAGCATTTAGCATTTGCAAAAAGGCCTATGTTTATTTCTCTGTTGGCAAATGATACAAAACTATCAGGTGAGGTGACTATAAAGAGAAAGAAAGTTTGAGAGGTGTGATGAAGAAAGAGTGAAAAAAGAAGGAGGAAGCGGTGAGCACCGCGGGGGAGGAGAGGAGATACAGAGGCTGACATGCCTTCAGCACCTTCTACAACAAACACCTCTCCCTATTAGCATAGTGTAGCAGCGCTTCAGCACCACGGTGTTGGCTTTCATCAGCACAATGAGCATTACAGTACATACGGAGCTGTCCAATGAGCGTCAGGAGGAGACCAATCAAAGTTTCATAACGCCACTCGGAAGTGCTCTGAATAATTCCCTCTCATCTCTGGCTGTGAGTACTTCAGTGCTGAATTAGCTTAAGGGCTTTCTCACGCACGAGAGAGTTACCGCTCTGTTCACACACTATATACTATACAGGCACACATACTGTACATACACATAGGGCACCGCATGACAGGGCACTGACATGAGGACATCTGCTGTCAGCGTGGTGCTGTGTTTGTTTGTGTTCGCCTGCGTGCTTTTTAGCATGCACAGGATAATTAGCTGCAATGAAAATTAAATAGGGTTAGTTCTGATAGATTGCAGTTGAATTGACCAAGAGCTCGCAGTCGGCGTTCCAATTCATCCCAAAAGTGATCGATGGGGTTAAGGTCAGGGCTCTGTGCAGGCTAGTCAAGTTCTTCCACACCAATATCAACAAACCATTTCTGTATGGACCTCGCTTTATGCACGGCATGTCCTGGCATGTGCCAAACCCAGATTCATCCGTCACTGCCAGATGGCGAAGTGTGATTCATCTCTCCAGAGAACGCGTTTCCACTGCTCCAGAGTCCAATAGCGGTGAGCTTTACACCACTCCAGCCGACGCTTGGCATTGCGCATGGTGATCTTACGCTTGTGTGCGGCTGCTCTGACATGGAAACCCATTTCGTGACGAACAGTTATTGTGCTGACAATGCTTCCAGAAACAGATTGGAACTCAGTAGTGAGTGTTGGACAGACAGTTTTTAAAGGCTACACGCTTCAGTACTCGGCGGTCCCGTTCTGTGAGCTTGTGTGGCCTACCACTTTGCGGTTGAGCCGTTGTTGCTCCAAGACGTTTCCACTTCACAATAACAGCACTTACAGTTGACCTGGGCAGCTCCAGCAGGGCAGAAATTTGATGAACTGACTTGTTGGAAAGTTGGCATCCTGTGACGGTTCCACGTTGAAAGTCACTGAGCTCTTCAGTAAGGCCATTCTACTGCTAATGTTTGCCTATTGAGATTTTATGATTGTGTGCTCGATTCTACACACCTTGTGGCTGAAATAGCTGAATCAACTAATTTGACGGGGTGTCCACATACCTTTGTATATATAGTGTATGTTAATTTCCCAACATGCAGCTTGCCACGGCAAGGATGGTGTCATTGTGTGCATTTGTATGCAGTCAAGGCCAACATCTCTGTCTTTGTCAGTTTCCATGGTGAGGGCTATTATGTGTAGGAATCTATAGTGACAGATATCCTTATATTGTGAATGCAAGGACACATTTAATAGGTGCAGGATCCTTTGTGAGGGACTTTTGTAAGAGCTGTTCACAGAAAGAGGTTCACAGCACTCACCTGGTTCTATAGGGAGTTTATTTTCAACTCTGCTCACTAAAGAAGACTATGTGAGAAGAATGCAACAGGAAGCTTTGTTTTCTCTAATGAAAACGGTGTTTGTGAGAAGAGCTCGAGGAGGCTGTAGATTTATATGGATTTCTTTGATACACAAATATCATATGTGTGTGGACAGTAGGGCTCTATGGTGTTATGCATAGGTTTTTATAGTGACTGAGGGTTATGTTAAAGTACTTTGTTTTTAATAAAAGGCCATTTCCAATTGAGCCAATATTTGCAGCATTTACCATGAATTGGATCTCCACAAACACATTGCCTTTAAAAGCCACAATTCCAAGAACCTACGATAGGATTGAATAGCGGCCTATGTATCTTGTGTGAACAGCTCTATGCTAAAAGCATTTTTTTGTGTGTGTAGTATGTATTAATGCACATACAGTTGAAGTTGGAAGTTTACATACACCTTTGCCAAATACATTTAAACTCAGTTTTTCATAATTCCTGACATTTAATCCTAGTAAAAATTCTCTCTCTTCGGTCAGTTAGGATCACCACTTCATTTTAAGAATGTGAAATGCCAGAATAATAGTAGAGAGAGTGATATAGTTCAGCTTTAATTTCTTTCATCACATTCCCAGTGGGTCAGAGGTTTACATACACTCAATTAGTAGTTGGTAGCATTGCCTTTAGATTTTGTAACTTCGGTCAAACGTTTTGGGAAGCCTTCCACAAGCTTCCCACAATAAGTTGGGTGAATTTTGGCCCATTCCTCCTGACAGAGCTGGTGTAACCGAGTCAGGTTTGTAGGCCTCCTTGCTCACACACGCTTTTTCAATTCTGCCCTCACATTTTCTATAGGATTGAGGTCAGGGCTTTGTGATGGCCACTCCAATACCTTGACTTTGTTGTCCTTAAGCCATTTTGCCACAACTGGAAGTATGCCTCGGGTCATTGTCCATTTGGAAGACCCATTTGCAACCCAGCTTTAACTTCCTGACTGATGTCTTGAGATGTTGCTTCAATATATCCACATAGTTTTCCTTTCCTCATGATGCCATCTATTTTGTGAAGTGCACCAGTTCCACCTGCTTCAAAGAACCTCCACAACATGATGCTGCCACCCCAGTGCTTCACTGTTGGGATGGTGTTCTTCGGCTTGCAAGCCTCCCCCTTTTTCCTCCAAACATAACGATGGCCATTATGGCCAAACAGTTCTATTTTTGTTCCATCAGACCAGAGGACATTTCTCCAAAAAGTATGATCTTTATCCCCATGTCTAGTTGCAAACCGTAATCTGGCTTTTTTTATGGTGGTTTTGGAGCAGTAGCTTCTTCCTTTCTGAGCGGCCTTTCAGGTTATGTCGATATAGGACTCGTTTTACTGTGGACATATATACTTTTGTTCCTGTTTCCTCCAGCATTTTCACAAGGTCCTTTGCTGTCGTTCTGGGATTGATTTGCACTTTTCGCAGCGAGTTACGTTAATCTCTAGGAGACCGAATGCGTCTCCTTCCAGAGCGGAATGATGGCTGCGTGGTCCAATGGTGTTTATACTTGTGTACTATTGTTTGTACAGATGAACGTGGTACCTTCAGGCATTTGGAAATTGCTCCCAAGGATGAACTAGAATTGTGGAGGTCTACAGTTTGTTTTCTGAGGTCTTGGCTGATTTCTTTTGATTTTCCCATGACGTCAAGCAAAGAAGCAAGGTAGGCCTTGAAATACATCCACAGGTACACCTCCAATTGACTCAAATGATGTCAATTAGCCTATCAGAAGCTTCTAAAGCCATGGCATAATTTTCTGGAATTTTCCAAGCTGTTTAAAGGCACAGTCAACTTAGTGTTTGTAAACTTCTGACCCACTGGAATTGTAATTATAAGTGAAATAATCTGTCTGTAAACAATTGTTGGAAAAATTACTTGTGTCATGCACAAAGTAGATGTCCTAACCGACTTGCCAAAAGTATAGTTTGTTTACAAGACATTTGTGAGGTGGTTGAAAAACGAGTTTTAATAACTCCAACCTAAGTGTATGTAAACTTACAACTTGCATTTGTTTCAGGTTTTAATGGACAGTTTTTTTTATTGGTAGTGGCTCCTAATCCTTGACCAGAACTTTTATTTCTGAAGCTCTGTATCTTGAGTTTGCAAATTCTCTGGGAAATTGGAACTTCACTCATTTTCTCATGCCAAAACCGGATTAGATACATATCGGTAGTTAAATCAGAGTTAAATGCCTAAAAGATTATATTCGCAATGTCACTAAAGAAAAAACAAACAACCAAAATAGCAATAGCCACTACAATGTCGAAACATGATTTTGTCATAAGTTCAGTAACATTTGCTTGATTTTGCAGACCCACAACATCGTGGTGTATCGACATTAGCATGCTAGCGACGCTAGTCAGCATGCTACATGATAATCAGCTTGCGTTAGCTAGCTAGCGTTAGCTTCTTAGCTAGCCAGCTCTTGTAGGTGTAAACCGATGCAACTCTGCTGGCTATGTGGCTAGCTAGATGACCAGCAGTGGTGACAGTGAGGGCGATTCAAGACTTTAATTTAGAAGTTCCATCATGCAGAAATGGCAAAGAAAATACTGGTTGATGAGCTAACTAAGTCAGCTAGCGTAATAGCTATGACATTTACCAGTGTGCATGCACAAATGCATGACGGCACATTGTATCGAAGTCAAGAAGGCATGCAAAATGGACTGCCTCTCTGGAACTGGACTGCCTCGTCTATTTAGCTAGACCAGACTGCTCTCAGTCAGCAGCAGAGGGGTACAAAGATGCATAGCTCATACAATTATATTTTGTTCTAGTCAATGACAATACATGTTGCAAAGTTAATACCTGTATCAAATATATATCACTGCATTCCACAATAGTGCGTAAAATCTCTAGTTGTTTTTTGTCCATAGGAAAGGGGACCCAACATCAAGCTTGTGAAGGGGCGATACACATTATGATAGCTTGTGAGTCCTTCTGTAGCTCAGTTGGTAGAGCATGGTGCTTGTAACGCCAGGGTAGTGGGTTCGATCCCCGGGACCACCCATACGTAGAATGTATGCACACATGACTGTAAGTCGCTTTGGATAAAAGCGTCTGCTAAATGGCATATATTATATTATTATTATAGGATGAAAAACCTGGTGACCTCTAGATGTCCTCCTACACCCAGATCAAATGCACTAGATTTTCATCAGTTCTGTGTGATTCTATAGTTATCTTTATTTTTTATACTCAGCAGGTAGGGGCCTACGTACTTCAGATCGTTTGTCTTCATGAATGGTTTCATGTAAGCTTGGTTGCATCCCCCATTTGTATAGCTAGCACAGACTGGAATACGTTCTGGGATACTTTCGATGGCATTGAGGAGTACACCACATCAGTCACTGGCTTCATCAATAAGTGCATCGATGACGTCGTCCCGACAGTGACTGTACATACATACCCCAACCAGAAGCCATGGATTACAGGCAACATCAGCACTGAGCTAAAGGGTAGAGTTGCCGCTTTCAAGGAGCGGGACTCTAACCCGGACGCTAATAAAAAATCCCGCTATGCCCTCCGACGAACCATCAAACAGGCAAAACGTCAATACAGGACTGAGATTGAATCGTACTACACCGGCTCCGACCCTCGTCGGATGTGGCATGACTTGCAAACTATTACAGACTACAAAGGGACCACAGCCGCGAGCTGCCCAGTGACATGAGCCTACCAGATGAGCTAAATTACTTCTATGCTCGCTTCTAGGCAAGCAACACTGAAGCATGCATGAGAGCATCAGCTGTTCTGGACGACTGTGTAGGCACGCTCTCCGTAGCTGATGTGAGTTAGACCTTTAAACAGGTCAACATTCACAAGGCCGCAGGGCGAGACGGATTACCAGGACGTGTACTCCGGAACATGCACTGACCAACTGGCAAGTGTCTTCACTGACATTTTCAACCTGTCCCTGACTGAGTCTATAACACCAACAGACCACCATAGTCCCTGTGCTCAAGAACACTAAGGTAACCTGCCTAAATGACTACCGTCCCGTAGCACTCACATTTGTAGCCATGAAGTACTTTGAAAGGCTGGTCATGTCTCACATCAAAACCATTATCCCAGAAACCCTAGACCCACTCCAATGTGTATACCACCCCAACAGATCCACAGATGATGCAATCTCTATTGCACCCCACAGAGACCTGGCCGTGTGGTGTCAGGATAACAACCTCTCTCTCAATGTGAGCAAGACGAAGGAGATGATCGTGGACTACAGGAAAGGGAGGACTGAGCACACCCCATTCTCATCGATGGGGCTGTAGTGGAGCGGGTTGAGAGCTTCAAGTTCCTTGGTGTCCACATCACCAACAAACTATCATGGTCCAAACACACCAATACATTAGTGAAGAGGGCACGACAAAGGCTATTCCCCATAAGGAGACTGAAAATATTTGACATGGGTCCTCAGATCCTCAAAGTTCTACAGATGCACCATGGAGAGCATCCTGACTGGTTGCATCACTGGCTGGTATGGCAACTGCTTGGCATCCGACCACAAGGCACTACAGAGGGTAGTGCGTATGGCCCAGTACATCACTGGGGCCAAGCTTCCTGCCATCCAGGACCTCTATACCAGGCGGTGTCAGAGGAAGGCCCTAAAAATTGTCAGACTCCAGCCACCCTAGTTATAGACTGTTTTCTCTGCTACCGCACGGGAAGTGTTACTGGAGCGCCAAGTCTAGGTCCGAAAGGCTTCTTAACAGCTTCTACCCCCAAGCCATAAGACTCCTGAACAGCTCATAGAGTGGCTACCCAGACTATTTGTCCCCCCCCCCCTTTATTTTATGCTCCTGCTACTCTCTGTTTATTATCTATGCATAGTCACTTTAACTCTACCTACATGTACATATTATCTCAATTACCTCAACTAACCGGTGCCCCCGCACATTGACTCTGTACCCGTACCCCCTGTATATAGCCTCACTACTGTTATTTTACTGCTGCTCTTTAATTATGTTATTTTTTACTTATTTTTCTTAAAACTGCATTGTTGGTGAAGGGCTTGTAAAGTAACCATTTTTCTGTAAGGTGACAAATAAGCGCAAGTGACAAATAAAATTAGATTTGATGTTAGTGTAAGAAGGCAGTTCATACAGCAAAGGATGCAGTATTTACATTTCTCCTGGATTGCCATTTCTCATTTAGTTAGCCCCACCTTACCCCAGAAATGTGAGTCAGTTTTCTAATCAGTATACAGAGAAAATACATAGATGTATGTGTGCCTAAGAGATCCATAAGTGTTTTCCAAAATGGGTTTATATACAAATCATATACAATAGACATGTTACACCAGTGCAGCAAGCTAGTGGACTCTATATCAAGTACTGTTGAAATCAATATGATTATTGGGGATATTATGATACCTAGTGGTGATATGGTTGATTTCTCCCTAACCATCATTTTTATCTCCCCCTCGCAGTTCTGTTTGTTGTGATCTGGTAGGTCACTAAACTGTCTCCACTTCTTTCCTGTGAGCCAAATGTCAGAGAAGTTGTTGACTAAATAGGCAACGTAGTGAGATATATTTTGTTGTATGCACTTTTTTATGCAATAGCAAGATAATGGCGATGACACATCTAGCTAGATACTTTACAGTTTACAACATGCTCACTCATAGCTATGTGAATTTAGATGTATTGACTATGATTAACTACAGCTAATAAAATATAATTGCAATGAATGAGAGCTGCATCTGTGTATGTGCCGGTGCTTTTGCCTCCCATAGAACAGTCCGTCCTGATTGTAATATTGACAGCACCAGAGGCGGTCTCTATTGTCTTCGACAACACTGGTCCTGCCATGCAGGCAAAGCTAGCTAGCATTCTCTTTGATGACAGGTATACATTGCTAGCTAACTTAGCTAGCTCATCACACAGTATTTTCTTTGTTTTTTTTCTGCACAATGGCACTTATTAGCGGCTTGAATATCATATGAACTCACTGTCCCCACTGGTTATCTAGCTAGCCATGTAGCCAGCAGGGTTGCATCGGTTTCCATTGGACTAGATCAGAGCTTGCTAGCTAGGTAGCTAATGCTGGCTAGCTAGCAAGCTAACACTAGTGTAAAAGATGTATTAAAAATATATTAACGCAACCATTTCATTTAAAAAAAAACATTTCATATAAGAAAATCATTCAATTGAAATACATTCATTAGACCTTAATCTATGGATTTGACATGACTGGGAATACAGATATGCATCTGTTCGTCTCAGATACTCTACCTTAAAAAAGGGGGTAGGGGTGTGGATAAGGAAACCAGTCAGTATGTGTCCACCATTTGCCTCATGCAGCGTGACACATCTCATTCGAATATAGTTGATCAGGCTGTTGACTGTGGAATGTTGTCCCACTCCTCTTCAATGTCCCACTCCTCTTCACACCTCTTTAAGGAATACCTAGGATAGGATAAGTAATCCTTCTCACCCCCCCCCCCCTTTAAGATTTAGATGCACTATTGTAAAGTGACTGTTCCACTGGATGTCATAAGGTGAATGCACCAATTTGTAAGTCGCTCTGGATAAGAGCGTCTGCTAAATGACTTAAATGTAAAATGTATATGTGTGAAGTTGCTGGATATTGGTAGGAACTGGAACACGCTGTTGTACACGTTGATCCAGAGCATCCCAAACATGCTCAACGGGTAACATGTCTGGTGAGTGTACAGGCCATGGAAGAAACTATTACACTCAACGGAATGACTTGATTAGTGTAGTGTCAACAACGCAGCCACTGCCAGCTAGCCTACAAAGTCAACAACGCAGCCACTGCCAGCTAGCCTACTTCAGCAGTACTGTATCATTTTAATCATTTTAGTCAATAAGATTCTTGCTACGTAAGCTTAACTTTCTGAACATTCGAGACGTGTAGTCCACTTGTCATTCCAATCTCCTTGCATTAGCGTAGCCTCTTCTGTAGCCTGTCAACTATGTGTCTGTCTATCCCTGTTCTCTCCTCTCTGCACAGACCATACAAACGCTCCACACCGCGTGGCCGCTGCCACCCTAATCTGGTGGTCCCAGCGCGCACAACCCATGTGGAGTTCCAGGTCTCCGGTAGCTTCTGGAACTGCCGATCTGCGGCCAACAAGGCAGAGTTCATCTCAGCCTATGCCTCCCTCCAGTCCCTCGACTTCTTGGCACTGACAGAAACATGGATCACCACAGATAACACTGCTACTCCTACTGCTCTCTCTTTGTCCGCCCACGTGTTCTCGCACACCCCGAGAGCTTCTGGTCAGCGGGGTGGTGGCATCGGGATCCTTATCTCTCCCAAGTGGTCATTCTCTCTTTCTCCCCTTACCCATCTGTCTATCGCCTCCTTTGAATTTCATGCTGTCACAGTTACCAGCCCTTTCAAGCTTAACATCCTTATCATTTATCGCCCTCCAGGTTCCCTCGGAGAGTTCATCAATGAGCTTGATGCCTTGATAAGCTCCTTTCCTGAGGACGGCTCACCTTTCACAGTTCTGGGCGACTTTAACCTCCCCACGTCTACCTTTGACTCATTCCTCTCTGCCTCCTTCTTTCCACTCCTCTCCTCTTTTGACCTCACCCTCTCACCTTCCCCCCCTACTCACAAGGCAGGCAATATGCTCGACCTCATCTTTACTAGATGCTGTTCTTCCACTAACCTCATTGCAACTCCCCTCCAAGTCTCCGACCACTACCTTGTATCCTTTTCCCTCTCGCTCTCATCCAACACTTCCCACACTGCCCCTACTCGGATGGTATCGCGCCGTCCCAACCTTCGCTCTCTCTCCCCCGCTACTCTCTCCTCTTCCATCCTATCATCTCTTCCCTCTGCTCAAACCTTCTCCAACCTATCTCCTGATTCTGCCTCCTCAACCCTCCTCTCCTCCCTTTCTGCATCCTTTGACTCTCTATGTCCCCTATCTTCCAGGCCGGCTCGGTCCTCCCCTCCCGCTCCGTGGCTTGACGACTCATTGCGAGCTCACAGAACAGAGCCCCGGGCAGCCGAGCGGAAATGGAGGAAAACTCGCCTCCCTGCGGACCTGGCATCCTTTCACTCCCTCCTCTCTACATTTTCCTCCTCTGTCTCTGCTGCTAAAGCCACTTTCTACCACTCTAACTTCCAAGCATCTGCCTCTAACCCTAGGAAGCTCTTTGCCTCCTTCTCCTCCCTCCTGAATCCTCCCCCCCCTCCTCCCTCTCTGCAGATGACTTCGTCAACCATTTTGAAAAGAAGGTCGACGACATCCGATCCTCGTTTGCTAAGTCAAACGACACCGCTAGTTCTGCTCACACTGCCCTACCCTGTGCTCTGACCTCTTTCTCCCCTCTCTCTCCAGATGAAATCTCGCGTCTTGTGACGGCCGGCCGCCCAACAACCTGCCCGCTCGACCCTATCCCCTCCTCTCTTCTCCAGACCATTTCCGGAGACCTTCTCCCTTACCTCACCTCGCTCATCAACTTATCCCTGACCGCTGGCTACGTCCCTTCCGTCTTCAAGAGAGCGAGAGTTGCACCCCTTCTGAAAAAACCTACACTCGATCCCTCCGATGTTAACAACTACAGACCAGTATCCCTTCTTTCTTTTCTCTCCAAAACTCTTGAACGTGCCGTCCTTGGTCAGCTCTCCCGCTATCTCTCTCAGAATGACCTTCTTGATCCAAATCAGTCAGGTTTCAAGACTAGTCATTCAACTGAGACTGCTCTTCTCTGTATCACGGAGGCGCTCCGCACCGCTAAAGCTAACTCTCTCTCCTCTGCTCTCATCCTTCTAGACCTATCGGCTGCCTTCGATACTGTGAACCATCAGATCCTCCTCTCCACCCTCTCCGAGTTGGGCATCTCCGGCGCGGCCCACGCTTGGATTGCGTCCTACCTGACAGGTCGCTCCTACCAGGTGGCATGGCGAGAATCTGTCTCCTCACCACGCGCTCTCACCACTGGTGTCCCCCAGGGCTCTGTTCTAGGCCCTCTCCTATTCTCGCTATACACCAAGTCACTTGGCTCTGTCATAACCTCACATGGTCTCTCCTATCATTGCTATGCAGACGACACACAATTAATCTTCTCCTTTCCCCCTTCTGATGACAAGGTGGTGAATCGCATCTCTGCATGTCTGGCAGACATATCAGTGTGGATGACGGATCACCACCTCAAGCTGAACTTCGGCAAGACGGAGCTGCTCTTCCTCCCGGGGAAGGACTGCCCGTTCCATGATCTCGCCATCACGGTTGACAACTCCATTGTGTCCTCCTCCCAGAGCGCTAAGAACCTTGGCGTGATCCTGGACAACACCCTGTCGTTCTCAACTAACATCAAGGCGGTGGCCCGTTCCTGTAGGTTCATGCTCTACAACATCCGCAGAGTACGACCCTGCCTCACACAGGAAGCGGCGCAGGTCCTAATCCAGGCACTTGTCATCTCCCGTCTGGATTACTGCAACTCGCTGTTGGCTGGGCTCCTGCCTGTGCCATTAAACCCCTACAACTCATCCAGAACGCCGCAGCCCGTCTAGTGTTCAACCTTCCCAAGTTCTCTCACGTCACCCCGCTCCTCCGCTCTCTCCACTGGCTTCCAGTTGAAGCTCGCATCCGCTACAAGACCATGGTGCTTGCCTACGGAGCTGTGAGGGGAACGGCACCTCAGTACCTCCAGGCTCTGATCAGGCCCTACACCCAAATAAGGGCACTGCGTTCATCCACCTCTGGCCTGCTCGCCTCCCTACCACTGAGGAAGTACAGTTCCCGCTCAGCCCAGTCAAAACTGTTCGCTGCTCTGGCTCCCCCATGGTGGAACAAACTCCCTCACGACGCCAGGACAGCGGAGTCAATCACCACCTTCCGGAGACACCTGAAACCCCACCTCTTTAAGGAATACTTAGGATAGGATAAAGTAATCCTTCTCACCCCCCCCCCCCCTTAAAATATTTAGATGCACTATTGTAAAGTGGCTGTTCCACTGGATGTCATAAGGTGAATGCACCAATTTGTAAGTCGCTCTGGATAAGAGCGTCTGCTAAATGACTTAAATGTAATGTAAATGTAAGTACTGGGACATTTGTCAGCTTCAAGGAATTGTGTACAGATCGTTGCGAAATGGGGCTGTGCATTATCATGCTGAAACATGAGGTGATGGCAGTGGATGAATGGCATTGGGCCTCAGGACCTTGTCACGGTATCTCTATATTCAAATTGCCATTGATAAAACTCAGTTGTGTTTGTTGTCTGTAGCTTTTGCCTGCCCACACCTTAACCCCACCGCCACCATGGAGCACTCTGTTCACAACGTTAATATCAGCAAACCGCTTGCCCACACAATGCCATACACACTTTTTGGCATCTGCCCATTACAGTTTAGTCCGGGATTAATCCGTGAAGAGCACACTTCTCTGGTGTGTCAGTGGCTATCGAAGGTGAGCATTTGCCCACTGAAGTCGGTTACGATTCCGAACTGCAGTCAGGTCAAGATTCTGGTGAGGACGACGAGCACATCCCTGAGATGTTTCTGACAGTTTGTGCAGAAATTCTTAGTATGTGCAAACCCACAGTTTCATCAGGGTGGCTGGTCTCAGACAATCCTGCAGCTGAAGAAACCAGATGTGGAGGTCCTGGGCTGGTGTGCTTACACGTGGTCTGCGGTTGTGAGGCCAGTTGGACTTAATGCCAAATTCTTATTGTAGAGAAATGAACATTCAATTCTCTGGCAACAGCTCTGGTGGATGTTCCTGCAGTCAGCATGCCAATTGCACACTCCCTCAAAACTTGAGACATCTGTAGCATTGTGTTGTGTGACAAAAATGCACATTTTAGAGTGGCATTTTATTATCCCCAGCACAAGGTGCACCTGTGTAATGATCATGCTGTTTAATCAGATTCTGGATATGCCACACCTTACAGCTGGATGGATGATCTTTTATTTCAGCTCATGAAACATGCATTTATATATTTTTAGTATAGAACAGTGAGGGTTAGTTCTAAAAACATTTTATAGCGTCACTAGCATGCTAATGTTGATACACCATAGTCGTGGGTCCATAAAATCAAGCAAATGGTACTGAACTCATGTTTTGACATTGTACTGGCTATTGCTGTTTTGGTAGTTTTTTTGCTTAGTGACATTGCGAATATCATATTTTTGCCTTTTATTTAACTAGCTATGTGTATCTAAGTCCCAAATTCTCTTGAGATACTGTGAGAATTTGCGCACTCACAGATATGAAGCCTCAGAAATAAAAGATCCAGTCACTGATTAGGAGCCACTCCCTTTTTATATCAAATTGTGCACGTGTTGTAGGTTCCCATGGTAATGACTGTGTGTGTGTTTTGTAGGTTTCTATGGTAAGGGCTGCATAGAAGCGTGCCAGCTGAACCCGTGTGAGAATGATGCCAAGTGCCACAGGAAGCCCAGCTCATCACACGGATACATCTGTGACTGTGGAGACAACCACTATGGCCAGTACTGTCAGCACAGGTCAGTCTATCAACTTTACATCAACTGTAGATCAGCACAGGTCAGTGTGTCAACTATACATCAACTTTAAATACATTAATATTATGAACATACTGTCCATCTGTGACTATGGAGACAGGTCAGTAAACACTATAACTATACATCAACTTCAGATGACTGAACCCCAACTATATTACTGAGTCCCAAATGTCTGTGTGTGTTTCTAATGTTAGTAACAGTACATCATAGCAGTACCTGAGATTGTCTGTGTGTGTTTCTAATGTTAGTAACAGTACATCATAGCAGTACCTGAGATTGTCTGTGTGTGTTTCTAATGTTAGTAACAGTACATCATAGCAGTACCTGAGATTGTCTGTGTGTGTTTCTAATGTTAGTAACAGTACATCATAGCAGTACCTGAGATTGGGGTGAGACAGCTGTGTTACAGTGCTCTGCTCTGTCTATCTGTCAATGTGGATTTTGTTGTCTGTGTTTTTCAGCAGATCTGCCCTAATCCCCAGGATAGGATGAGAGGAGACTTAAGTTTCTCTGTGATGATAACACACAGTGTTTATATGTGACCCAGGTGTCACCCCACCCTAATGTGAAATCTCTCCCAGCTTTAGGTCTCATTTGCCACTTCCTAATTTCCCTTTGATCTAGGTACTGTGGCCTATATAGCAGACAGGGACTGAAATTGAGAGAACTACCACTTTTAATGTGTGTGTGTGTGTGTGTGCGTGTGTGTGCGTGCCTGTGTAGGATTGACCACCAGTGTCCACGTGGTTGGTGGGGCTCTCCAGCATGTGGGCCCTGCCACTGTAACACCAGTAAAGGATTTGACCCCGACTGCAACAAGACTAGTGGCCACTGCCATTGCAAGGTGACCTGCCCCCCACGACACACACACACATACACACAGTGCGCGCGCGCGCAATCACACATATCTGTCGTAAATACTCTTACCGTTATTAAACTCATATCGCAATCCCAGGCACTGATCCATGCTCTTATATACATCAGCATCACCCTTACCTACTGTTTTCTAATCCCTGCTTGTGACCCTAATCCTTGATACTGATCCTAACCTGACACTGCTATCAAACAGGCGTTGTCTTATGAGGCATTATCAGCAGCTTCACCTTGTAATCTGAGCAACCCCATTACCCTTAACACTCTTAATGCCCACGGACCACCCTTATCCCTCATACCACCCTCCACACTGTGACCCCATCTTCAATCCTGTTCCAAGGACAGTACAGAAGCTCAGTTTTCTCACAGTATAGGATTATAGTATTATATATAGTGAGTATTGTCATTTAAATGTTGAATTGTTCTAAGATGAGATTTAACATACTGGTGTTTCATACCACCCTGCATACCACTGCTGGCTTGCTTCTGAAGCTAAGCAGGCTTGGTCCTGGTCAGTTCCTGGATGGGAGACCAGATGCTGCTGGAAGTGGTGTTGGAGGGCCAGTGGGAGGCACTCTTTCCTCTGGTCTAAAAAAATATCCTAATGCCCCAGGACACTGCCCTGTGTAGGGTGCGGTCTTTCGGATGGGATGTTAAACAGGGGTCCTGACTCTCTGAGGTCATTAAAGATCTCATGGCACATATCGTAAGAGTAGGGGTGTTAACCCCGATGTCCTGGCTTAATTGCCAATCTGGCCCTCAAACCATCACGGTCACCTAATAATCCCCAGTTTACAATTGGCTCATTCATCCCCCTCCTCTCCCCTGTAACTATTCCCCAGGTTGTTGCTGCAAATGAGAATGTGTTCTCAGTCAATTTACCTGGTAAAATAACAGATAAAAAAACACATTTCTAAACGCCCACCTGACAATATTGTTTTGTTTTGTGTTTGTCTGTCCATGTCTCTGTATGTCTCTCTTTTTCTCTCTAAATCCTTCTCTTTTCTGTCAATCTGCCCGCTTTCATCTTCCCCTCTCTCATTTTCATGTTGCTGTGTGCGCATTTGTGTATCTGTCTGTGTGCGTCTATGTACATGTATATGCCTGTATATGTATGTGACTTTGTATTGTCTGTTCTTTGTGTATTTGTATGTGGTTCTCTTTGGTCTGAATGTTATGTCTACATGTGTATATCTGTTTCTGTTGTGTCTATATCTCTGTATATGTGTGTCTGTCTCTGTGTACCTATCTCTGTGTATATATCTGTGTGTGTCAGGAGTTCCACTACCACCTGCGGGGCAGTGACTCCTGCCTGCCCTGTGACTGCTACCCTGTGGGCTCCTTCTCCCGGTCATGTGACCCAGAGAGTGGCCAGTGCCAGTGTCGGGCTGGTGTGATTGGTCGACAGTGCAACATGTGCGACAACCCCTTCGCTGAAGTCACACAGAAGGGCTGTGAAGGTGAGACCGAGGGGATTCCTCTCCTCCTACCTGTGATCTTCTCTTTCTCTTTTCCTCTCATGTCTTCTCTCTCATCTTCTCTGTGCTTCTCTGATTCACTCATTTCCCCTGCTGTAAGACTCTATCTCTCTCAAAAACATCTCCCCCTTGTCAAACCTCTCTCCTCTCAAACTAGTATGAGATTTTCATTGCCTTCATACACAGGTTTTATTTTGATTCATAGTCGTTTCCCCCTGTTTCTGTCTCTCTCTGTTAGTCATCTATGACGGCTGTCCTAAGACCATCACCCTGGGTATCTGGTGGCCCAGGACGAAGTTCAACCTGCCAGCAGCCGTGCCCTGTCCTAAAGGATCCCTGGGTCAGTCCCTCAACACTCTACACTTTCTCTGTAGTTATATGAACCGTAACTCAGTAAAGTCTTTGACATTGTTGCATTTGTATTTTTGTTCAGTATACTGTATATTTTCCTTTGAAACCTAGTATCTGTGTTTGATTGTGCTGCTTTTTACTGTTGTGGATGTATTATACAGGTATTAGTGTCTGTGTCTGTTCTCTCCAGGTGCTGCTATCAGACACTGTGATGTAGAGAGGGGCTGGCTGGAGCCGGATCTCTACAACTGTACCTCTCCTCCCTTTGTGGAGCTCAATGCAGCAGTAAGAATACTCTACTACCCCATTGCTCATACTGATTGGAACTGTACAATACGGAATGGTGTCTAACATAGTGTGTGTGTGTTTGTGTGTGTGTGTGTGTGTGTGTGTGTGTGTGTGTGTGTGTGTGTGTGTGTGTGTGTGTGTGTGTGTGTGTGTGTGTGTGTGTGTGTGTGTGCGTGCGTGCGTGCGTGCGTGTGTGTGTGTGTGTGCATAGCTGGAGTCGGTTGAGCGGAACGAGACAGAGCTCAGCACCATCATGGAGAAGAAACTGGCCCACCAGCTCCGTGATGTCACCGAGGCCACACCCCGTCTCTATGGCAATGACCTCCAGATTGCCGAGCGGCTACTGTCCCGCCTGTTGACCTTCGAGAGTCTGCAGACGGGCTTCGGCCTGACTGCCACCCAGGACGCACACTTCAACGAGGTGAGGGTTGCCTGGCAACACGCTCGTAAAACCTTTTAGTGGAGTTTGGAAAATGTAGTCACTGTTTTATTAGATTGTGTGTGTAGGAACTGAATCTCCCTCTCCCCATCCCTCTCCAGAATGTTCTGCAGGGCTGCAGTGCGGTGCTGGGTCCAGGCAGTGCAAGTTTATGGCGGGCCCAGATCCAGGCCCAGGGAGGGGCAGGAGGGCTGGCTGATCTGCTGGAACAGTATGCCCAGACCCTGGCCCAGAACATGAAGCTCACCTACCTGAACCCCGTGGCTCTGGTCGCCCCCAACATCGGTGAGCCCCCCCCAGGACAGAACCATCTGCTCTCTTACCCTTCATGTAGTGGGATCAGTTCATTGTCTCAAATGAGGTCTACCTTTCTGTATTGAGTGGTTGTTCCTGCTTTATTTGGTCAAGTAAGTCAATCCATGCAGGTGTGTAGCCCTAGTCCTTTTCCTGTGTAAAAAGGAAAGAGAGAACCCTGTTCACAGCAGTGCAGGTAGAGATCCAGGGTTGGTTTTGGCAGGAACATACTGTATAAATATCAAAAACAAGTGTAAAAACCACACACTGATGACAGACGACTGACCTTGACTTTAATACTTGTTTTATTGCTGAGTAGTGAACAACAACATTGTTCATCAGGTTATTTTTGTTATGTTGTGTGGTATAACCTGGAGTCATGGACTGTGTGTTTGCTCGTGTTTCAGTGATGAACCTGGACCGCGTTGAGAACCACACCCACGTGCGCAGACGTTTCCCTCGCTACCACAGCCCTCTGTTCCGCGGCCAGGCTCTCTGGGACCCCCACACACATGTGGTGTTGCCCCCTGCTGCTCTGGTGCCACAACGACACCAACGTAAGGAGAACACACACATACAACACAGCCACTGAAACACACAAGCACATGCGCCTACCTACCTTATGCCACTTCTCTTATGCCTTGTGCATTTTCCAGTTTCAGCTTCACAGAACACAGCTCCTGCCCCTGTCAGTACGTTGGCCAATCAGACGGAAGACTATGCTGCAGCCAGGCATTCTGTTTCGCTACTGGAGCCGCCTGTCACCATTGTCATCATGTTGATCTATCGTAGCCTTGGAGCAGCACTCCCCCCCAAGTACCACACTGACCGACGAGGAGTCAGGTGTGTGTGTACTGTATGTGCCTGCCCTCCAGTGTCTGTCTCTCTCATGACATCTGGTTTACCAGGAGTGTGTATTTGTGACTGTTTATTTATGTTTTCATTGGACTTTTCAAAGCACAGCATTGGAATTGTGCCAAAAGTATTGTGTGTTTGGTGAATCATAAAACAGTCTTAGGGCTATTAAGTCTTTCCTACTAAATCAAATTATCTCTCTCCCCTCTCTCCTCTGTCACTCCTCCTCTCCGTTAGACTCCCCAGACATCCAGTGATGAACTCTCCAGTGGTCAGTGTGTCCATCTACAACAACCAGACGTTTGTCGGGGGTCCTCTGGACTCGCCCCTGCAGCTGGAGTTCCGCCTGCTGGAGACCACCAACCGCAGCAAGCCCCTGTGTGTCCAGTGGAACCACAGCAGCCCGTGAGAAGAGCCTTTACATGACTTGAGGGGGGCTTGTGCTCTATGGGAAATAGATACTGTCAGCTGGGAGTTGCAGTGTGTTTCTCTCACTCAACCCATCTCTTTTCTTCATCCTGACTTTCTCCCACCCACCTTTTCTCTCCCCCTATCCTCTCCTCCTCTCTCTCTCACTCTGACGATCTCTCTCTGTCTCTCTCACCCCACCCCCTCTATCTACAGGTTGGAGGTGGGAGGTTGCTGGACAGTGAGGGACTGCATCGTAGTATACAGGAACACGTCCCACGTGCGTTGCCAGTGTCAGAGGCTGGGCACCTTTGGTGTCCTGATGGACAGCTCCCAGAGAGAACAGCTGGAGGGGGATCTGGAGACCCTGGCCCTGGTCACCTACTTCTCCCTGTCTGTCTCCATGCTGGCCCTGCTGCTGACCGTCCTGGTGCTGTCCTGCCTCCGAGGCCTCAAGTCCAACACCCGCTCCATCCACTCCAACATGGCCGCCGCCATGCTGCTCTCTGAGCTCGTCTTCCTGCTCGGCATCAACCAGACCGAGCAGCAGGTATGTGTGGGTGGGTAGGTTACGTGTGTGTGTGGGGGGTATGTGTGTTTATGTGCATGGGTGTGTGCGCACCCAGCCAAGATGGCACAGTATGCATTGGTATGTTCAACAACTGTTCCAACTGTTATATCATTGTCTTCAATGACCTTTAATATCCCATGTATTATTTTTAACTAGCTAATCTACACAGTTTGGATCATTTCCAGTCAAACTGACTGAAAGGTTTTTCTGTTTGAGTGGGTGGACAAAATGTCTGGCTGGGTGCACACTGCCTTGGTGTTCATTGGTGTTTTGCACTGTGATGCTGACAGTATAACACCAGGTTTCATACGTTCTCTCTCCCAGTAAATGGTTTCTAACTGGTCTGAAAGCCAAAGGCCTTAAACAGATTTCGGCCAAACTCACCAATAGAAGCCCAATGGGCAAATAGTCACCTAACTCGTCTACAGACCCATATGAATACATTGAAAGTTGTCATAACATAATCTCTATACATGACTCTGACTGTCTTCTCTCTCTGTTAGTTCCTGTGTACGGTGGTGGCCATCCTGCTGCACTATTTGTTCATGGCCACGTTTGCCTGGCTGTTTGTGGAGGGGCTCCATATCTACCGCATGCAGACAGAGGCTCGCAACATCAACTACGGAGCCATGAGGTTCTACTATGCCATCGGATGGGGTGTGCCTGCCATCATCACAGGTACACACACACACACACACACACACACACACACACACACACACACACACACACACACACACACACACACACACACACACACACACACACACACACACACACACACACACACACACACACACACACACACACACACACACACACGCACACAGAGTTCCCTACAGAGACCTGTTTTAGAATGGATTTCACGGATACCAGTAAGAACACAAAGTGAAACACACATCTTACTCTCTGTGTTCAGGTTTGGCGGTAGGGCTGGATCCTGAGGGCTATGGAAACCCAGACTTCTGCTGGATCTCCATATATGACAAACTCATCTGGAGCTTCGCTGGACCCATCGCTATCGTCATCCTGGTACTGTCTCCCTCTCACTCTGTGTCAGTCACTTAGTTTGCCTCTATACCTCTAGTTCTGTGTCAGTCACTTAGTTTGCCTCTATACCTCTAGTTCTGTGTCAGTCACTTTGTTTTGCCTCTATACCTCTAGTTCTGTGTCAGTCACTTTGTTTGCCTCTATACATCTAGTTCTGTGTCAGTCACTTTGTTTGCCTCTATACCTCTAGTTCTGTGTCAGTCACTTAGTTTGCCTCTATACTTCTCAATCTGTGTCAGTCACTTAGTTTGCATCTATACCTCTATACCTCTAGTTCAGTGTCAGTCACTTTGTTGGCCTCTATACCTCTAGTTCTGTGTCAGTCACTTTGTTTGCATCTATACCTCTATACCTCTAGTTCTGTGTCAGTCACTTAGTTTGCCTCTATACCTCTAGTTCTGTGTCAGTCACTTTGTTTGCCTCTATACCTCTAGTTCCGTGTCAGTCACTTTGTTTGCCTCTATACCTCTAGTTCCGTGTCAGTCACTTTGTTTGCCTCTATACCTCTATACCTCTAGTTCTGTGTCAGTCACTTTGTTGGCCTCTATACCTCTATACCTCTAGTTCTGTGTCAGTCACTTTGTTTGCCTCTATACCTCTAGTTCTGTGTCAGTCACTTAGTTTGCCTCTATACCTCTCACTCTGTGTCAGTCACTTTGTTTGCCTCTATACCTCTAGTTCTGTGTCAGTCACTTTGTTTGCCTCTATACCTCTAGTTCTGTGTCAGTCACTTTGTTTGCCTCTATACCTCTAGTTTTGTGTCAGTCACTTAGTTTGCCTCTATACCTCTAGTTTTGTGTCAGTCACTTAGTTTGCCTCGATACCTCTAGTTCTGTGTCAGTCACTTTGTTTGCCTCTATACCTCTAGTTCTGTGTCAGTCACTTTGTTTGCCTCTATACCTCTAGTTCTGTGTCAGTCACTTTGTTTGCCTCTATACCTCTAGTTCTGTGTCAGTCACTTTGTTTGCCTCTATACCTCTAGTTCTGTGTCAGTCACTTTGTTTGCCTCTATACCTCTAGTTCTGTGTCAGTCACTTTGTTTGCCTCTCTACCTCTAGTTCTGTGTCAGTCACTTTGTTTGCCTCTCTACCTCTAGTTCTGTGTCAGTCACTTTGTTTGCCTCTATACTTCTCACTCTGTGTCAGTCACTTAGTTTGCCTCTCTACCTCTAGTTCTGTGTCAGTCACTTAGTTTGCCTCTATACCTCTAGTTCTGTGTCAGTCACTTTGTTTGCCTCTATACCTCTAGTTCTGTGTCAGTCACTTAGTTTGCCTCTATACTTCTCAATCTGTGTCAGTCACTTAGTTTGCATCTATACCTCTATACCTCTAGTTCAGTGTCAGTCACTTTGTTGGCCTAGTTCTGTGTCAGTCACTTTGTTTGCATCTATACCTCTATACCTCTAGTTCTGTGTCAGTCACTTAGTTTGCCTCTATACCTCTAGTTCTGTGTCAGTCACTTTGTTTGCCTCTATACCTCTAGTTCCGTGTCAGTCACTTTGTTTGCCTCTATACCTCTATACCTCTAGTTCTGTGTCAGTCACTTTGTTGGCCTCTATACCTCTATACCTCTAGTTTGCCTCTCTATACCTCTAGTTCTGTGTCAGTCACTTTGTTTGCCTCTATACCTCTAGTTCTGTGTCAGTCACTTTGTTTGCCTCTATACCTCTAGTTCTGTGTCAGTCACTTTGTTTGCCTCTCTACCTCTAGTTCTGTGTCAGTCACTTTGTTTGCCTCTAGTTCTGTGTCAGTCACTTTGTTTGCCTCTATACCTCTAGTTCTGTGTCAGTGTTCTGTCAGTCACTTTGTTTGCCTCTATACCTCTAGTTCTGTGTCAGTCACTTTGTTTGCCTCTCTACCTCTAGTTCTGTGTCAGTCACTTTGTTTGCCTCTCTACCTCTAGTTCTGTGTCAGTCACTTTGTTTGCCTCTATACCTCTAGTTCTGTGTCAGTCACTTTGTTTGCCTCTCTACCTCTAGTTCTGTGTCAGTCACTTAGTTTGCCTCTATACCTCTAGTTCTGTGTCAGTCACTTTGTTTGCCTCTATACCTCTAGTTCTGTGTCAGTCACTTAGTTTGCCTCTATACTTCTCAATCTGTGTCAGTCACTTAGTTTGCATCTATACCTCTATACCTCTAGTTCAGTGTCAGTCACTTTGTTGGCCTCTATACCTCTAGTTCTGTGTCAGTCACTTTGTTTGCATCTATACCTCTATACCTCTAGTTCTGTGTCAGTCACTTAGTTTGCCTCTATACCTCTAGTTCTGTGTCAGTCACTTTGTTTGCCTCTATACCTCTAGTTCCGTGTCAGTCACTTTGTTTGCCTCTATACCTCTATACCTCTAGTTCTGTGTCAGTCACTTTGTTGGCCTCTATACCTCTATACCTCTAGTTCTGTGTCAGTCACTTTGTTTGCCTCTATACCTCTAGTTCTGTGTCAGTCACTTAGTTTGCCTCTATACCTCTCACTCTGTGTCAGTCACTTTGTTTGCCTCTATACCTCTAGTTCTGTGTCAGTCACTTTGTTTGCCTCTATACCTCTAGTTCTGTGTCAGTCACTTTGTTTGCCTCTCTACCTCTAGTTCTGTGTCAGTCACTTTGTTTGCCTCTATACCTCTAGTTCTGTGTCAGTCACTTTGTTTGCCTCTATACCTCTAGTTCTGTGTCAGTCACTTTGTTTGCCTCTATACCTCTAGTTCTGTGTCAGTCACTTTGTTTGCCTCTATACCTCTAGTTCTGTGTCAGTCACTTTGTTTGCCTCTCTACCTCTAGTTCTGTGTCAGTCACTTTGTTTGCCTCTCTACCTCTAGTTCTGTGTCAGTCACTTTGTTTGCCTCTATACTTCTCACTCTGTGTCAGTCACTTAGTTTGCCTCTCTACCTCTAGTTCTGTGTCAGTCACTTAGTTTGCCTCTATACCTCTAGTTCTGTGTCAGTCACTTTGTTTGCCTCTATACCTCTAGTTCTGTGTCAGTCACTTTGTTTGCCTCTATACCTCTAGTTCTGTGTCAGTCACTTTGTTTGCCTCTATACTTCTCACTCTGTGTCAGTCACTTTGTTTTCCTCTATACCTCTAGTTCTGTGT